>NW_026003752.1:0-2146 GCF_001458135.2 Marmota marmota marmota | reverse complement strand
CCATCATGGTGAAGATTTAAAAAAGATACAAAAGGAAAGCCCAGGAACTCTGCCAGTTGGCACATTACCATTATGGACGTTGCTTAGTCTAGGAGAAGACATCTTACATCAAGTAAAAGAGGAAGTCTCTCCAGTTAGTCAGACAAAGGAAAAAAGTTTAGAGGAGGAAGGGCTATCAGGGGAGAAATTACAACGGGAAGTTGCTACTAATGCCTTTCTATCACCGGGGGGCATGGGTGTCCAACCAAAGCTCCGCCTGTGGAGACAACATATGCTGAGTGGCCCTCAACCCCTGTAGTTGATAGATGGGATGCTGAGACAGGACCTCAAAGATTAGCATGCCCTGTATTTCAGGCGGCAGGAGGGCAGCGAATTCACCATGCTTTAGAATTCAAAACAGTGAAGCAGCTAAAAGAGGCTGTAACAACCTACATTCCTCAAGCACCCTTCACTATAAGCATGGTCGAATCCATTACCAATTTGAGCATGATGCCAGCAGATTGGACTAGTATGTGTAAAGCTGTGCTAAATGCAGGACAATACCTGTTACGGAAGGTTGCCAATGAGGAATTTTGCAAGGAGACGGCTAGGGGAAATGCAGCACCCGGTTATCCTCAGAGAAATCTAGATATGTTGTTAGGAAAGGGACCTTATGAGGGTCAGCAGCAACAAATTGCATATGATCCTGCCATATATTCACAAATTGTTGCAGATGCAGTTAGGGCATGGAAGACTTTACAAGGACATGGAGATTTACAAGGTCAATTATCTAAGGTAACACAAGGAGCTAATGAACCTTACGCTGAATTTGTAGATAGGCTTATTCAAACAGCTACCAGAGTTTTGGGGGATACAGAACAAGCAACGCCATTAATTAAACGGCTAGCCTATGAACAAGCAAACAGATGGTGCAAGGAGGCCATTAGACCATGGAAACATGGAGATTTAAACACATATATTAAATTATGTACAGACATTAATGACCAAGGGCAAGTCTTAGCAGCTGCAGTACAACAGGCTTTAGATGCCAGGCCAAAAACATGCTACAATTGTGAACAAACAGGACATTTTAAGAGGAATTGCCCCATAGGAGAAGGGTTTAACAAAACTAGGTATCAAAGGGGTAGAATACAGGGAATTTGCCCACGATGCCATAGAGGGAGACATTGGGCTAATGAATGCCGTTCGCAAACCACCATAGAGGGTACTCCATTATCAAAAAACGGACAAGGACCAGGTGTTTACCCACGATATCGTGGAGAAAGGCATTGGGCTCCATTGCCAAAAAAGGGACAGGGGGGCCCAATGCTCCGGGGCCCACAACCACAAATATACGGGGCACTGGAGGAACCCAGCAACACCATCAGGGTAGTGCCCAGGACACATTATCCATTAGATCCCTCACTAGACAAACCAGAGGGAACGCATGATTGGACATCTGCGCCTCCGCCAGAGCAGTACTAACTTCAGAGATGGGAGTTCAAATCATTCCCACAGGGGTAAAAGGGCCTCTTCCCCAAGGAACAGTAGGCTTATTATTGGGACGCAGCTCTTCTACTCTAAAAGGACTTATGATAAGTCCTAGGGTAATTGATCCCCGATTATGAAGGTGAAATAAAAATTATAGCCAGTTCTCCAAGGGGTATATCAGTAATTTCACCAGGAGATAGAATACCACAGTTCCTAATAATACCCAGCCTACATGATAAATTTTCCAGCCGTACTGAAGAAAGAGGTTCCAAGGGATTAGGCTCCACAGGTGTAGATTGGGCTATGCTTTCTTTAAATTTAGATTCTCGCCCCATGCTAAAACTAAATATTCAAGGACATGAATTTAATGGGCTACTGGATACAGGTGCAGACCTTAGCATCACCTCTCATCAAGAATGGCCAAACATTGGCCGTTACAACAAGCCATTCAAACGCTTCGAGGCCTAGGAGTGGCGACTAATCCCCATAGAAGTGTGATGGTATTAGATTGGAAAGATCCTGAAGGATGTAAGGGAACTATACAGCCATATGTATTGGATCATCTTCCTATAAATTTATGGGGACGAGATGTTCTAGATCAATTAGGACTAACATTAACAAATAATATCAATTCAAATGCGCCCACTATTATGACTAGACAAGGTTTTAGGAAAGG
>NW_026003751.1:0-2146 GCF_001458135.2 Marmota marmota marmota | reverse complement strand
CCCTCCCTCCCTCTCTCTCTCTCTCTCTCTCTCTCTCTCTCTCTATATATATATATATATATATATATATATATATATATTATTTTCAAAGTTTGTCCACCTAGATACTGTGTGGTAAACAATTACTTTTAAAAAAAATCATATTACTGAGAATAGTTTTCTACTATGAAGGCAAGTGCTTGCAGTTTTGTGAGTCTGTACAACTTCACAGAAAATTGCTTCTTAGAGGATGTGATCATGGTCAGTGATATACAAGAAAAACTTCCAACGGGCACTGAGCTAGGTGAGTGTCTGTCATACAATCTACATACATAGTAGGCACATGTAAATCAATCTAGAAGAAACTAGAAGTTGCTATTCTTGGAGTCTATGTTACTGGCCTTTACTTATTTTTCTTTATAATAAAATTGATAGGAGGGGGGACATTGGTCTAGAGTGTTAGAAACTGGTGGACTAGGGATCACTCAAGATAACTTACCAATTATGGATGAAATTTCAATAACCAGTTTGCCATTTCTACTGTTACCTATAGTTCTATTTAATAGAATTTTTGTTGAAATAATATTTTGTTCGTTGGTACCTTGTTGTTAGATTGTGCTACATCCTGTGGCTGACACCTGCTTGCCTTTGCATTCCCCTGATGTACCTGTCTCTTGTTCTGTGCTTCCTCCCTGGCAAGCTTGTGGCTCACAAATTCATTCACACCTCTGGGATCCTTCACTGTGGGACCCAGTGCTTCTTTAGGGACCATTTTCCTTATGATCCAGGGAATGAGAATGAAAGGAGATGCCCTTGTCATTTTTTAACCCAGCCATCACCCACTGTGTCATTTCTCCCCAATTTCTGCCTTCTCTCTGATAACTGAGGGGGAAAGTTGACAAGTTTAAGTATTTTCCATCTAGATAAAGAAAAAAAAGTGGAAGATTTTCCTTTTTGTTTTCTTTTGTGCAGATACTCATAAATATTATTAGTCAATTTATCAGAAATTCCTGCCTTTCCATTAGAGAGCATAAAAGCCACTTTTATCATTAAAAAATTTGCTTCTTCCATCAGAATTACTCACTATCTGATGTCACAATTCTTTTCTTAAATGGAGCTCTGTGGCTGAAATGTGAGGTGCTATTGGTAGATATTGGTGATCCTCACTTTTGAGGAGGTGGAGGATAACAAACACTGTCAGGTATTTAAAATTGTTCCAAATTCAGAATGTGAAAATTTAAGCTCCTCCACACACCCTCTTACCACAGTTCTGGGTCTTAGGCACCCTTCTGAAACACCAGGGAAAAAACCTAAACCAACAAAACCCTGTTCAACATGACCTTCCCCTCTCTCTTGCCTTATTTTACATTTTGACTTGAGAATTTTTTCCCTTTTTTTTTTTTTTAAAAAAAATTCATGCTTGTCAAGTGCTCTGCTACTGAGCTACACATCTGGCCCCTGACCTGAAATATTAATCTGCACTTGTCCATAGGTCAGTTTAAGTGGATAGGACCTTGGAATGATGACAAAGACATATTAAGCAACCACATGTATTCCAAATTTTATTTGTTGGCTATAAATTAATCTTATAAATGCTTCCAAGTATTAAAGATAGATACAATGAGAATAAATAGCTAATCTCCAGGTGGAATCAAGTGTGAAGATTCAAAGTTTTATCAAACACTACATTGAAAAATTATCAGAATATTATATAAATATGACACTTATGTGGTTAATTTTGGTGTCTCATTGTTAGCTAAAACAGAAAGGCAGATGATAAAATATCTTAAAATATCAATTAAGTTTACAGTGTTGTAGCTTTTTGTGTGTGTTGTGAATATTATTGGTAACTGTTACTGCATTGATTATTTTTTATTCACAAAGTGAATAATTTTACCTAAAATATAAACAAATAAACATATACACATCTAACAAGACATGTTTGGTATTTAAGGATTTTAGAAAAATTCAGATCACATATTTTTGGCAAAAGGAATAGAAACATTTTTCCCTATTAGTGATAATGCATTAGACTAATCCTCTACCTTTCTTTGTTTTGATCTTATTTTGGAACCACTAATACACATTTGAAGATTTATAGCTCACGTTTTATATATATATATATATATATATATATATATATATATATATATATATTAAGCATTTC
>NW_026003750.1:0-2147 GCF_001458135.2 Marmota marmota marmota | reverse complement strand
TAGTCTTTGCATTAGTTTAAGGTTATTTGTCTTTATGGGCTTAGTGCTAGTTTTTTTTTGATTTTTTTTTTTTTTTTTTCCTTTTTTTTTTTTTTTTTTTAGGGCTAGGGCTAGATTTATGACTCTATTAAGGATTAGATTTGGTCCAGTGCTAGTGTTATAGTTAGGTTTAGGTATAGTTTTACCAGTAGGGGTACAGTTAGGGTTCCATTTAGGGTTGGCATCAGGTTTAGACCTAGGGTTAGTGTTAGGGTCAAAATAAGGGTGAGGGTAAGGGTTTGGGTTTGGGTTAGGGTTGGAGCTAGAATGAGGTCTAGGGTTAGGACTAGTAATAGAGTTAGGGTTTGGGGTAGGTAAGGATTAGGGTTACATTAGGGAAGCATTAGGTTGAGGATTTGGCTTAGGGTAAGGGGTAGTTTTAGAGGTAGGGTTAGGGTTTGTGTTAGGGTTAGGTTTAGGGCTATGGTTAGGGTTAGGGTTTAAACTAGGGTTAAGGCTCAGATTAGGGCTAGGATTTGTGTTAGCATTAGGCTAACATAAGAACAAGGTTTCCAATTAGAGCTAGTTTTAGGGTTAGCATTAGGACAATGTTTAGAGCTAGGGTTAGTGTTAGGGTCCGACTCAGAGACAGAGTTATTTCTAGGGTTAGGGTTAGGGCTCAAATTAAAGCCAGGTTTAGGTCTAGGTGTAGGGTTAGGGTTTGGTTTAGGATAAGGGTTAGGGATAAGGTTATGGCTTGGTTTGTTTTAGGGCTAGGGTATGGTTTGGGCTTTTTTCCAATTAGCATTTGGGTTAGAGCTAGTGTTATGGTGAGGTTTACACTTAATGTTAGGGTTAGATCCATGTTTAGGGTTAGGGTGAAGGTTAGGCTAGGGTTGGGGCTAGGGATAGAGCTAAGTTTTGGTTTATGGTAAGAAATGGGTTTAGAATTAGGACTAGAGCTAGGACGAGAATGAGACTTAGTCTTAGGGCTAGGGCTAGGATTAGGTTTAGGGTTAGGCTAAATTAGGGCTAGGATTAGTGCTACAGTTATTGTTAGGTTTAGGCCTAGGTTTAGGGCTAGTGTTAGGGATAGCAATTTGTTTGTTTCTTGGGAAAGTAACCTTAAGATAAAGATGGAAAAATCAAATTTACCCGAGAGGAGAAAACAGAAATATGCATGAACCGAAATACCACCCCAATTATTTGGTCATATTTCTTTGATACTGCATAGAATTAATCTGATAACTTACCCCACTAGGCTACCATGTTTGGGACTTCTAGAATCACCATTTTTAAAACAGATTAGAGTTTGTGTTAAGGTTAGCGTTAGGGCTACTGTTAGAGCTAGTATTAGGGTTAGAGTTAGTTTTGTTCAAATTTCTTTGATACTGGGCAGGATTCATTTTGCTCCCCTCATTACTATACTCCACATGTTTGAACCTCCTAGGTTCAATGGTTCTCTGTAAGTAACAGTTTGTATTTTAAAGTTTCAGTTCATTTTGTCCTATACAGGTAAAAGGAAATGGAGCTGGAAATCAAACAGCTTTGGTGCTAGCTTCTTGAAACTTCACATTCCATCAATTCTCTGTGAGCAATCTCTGGTTTGTTCTTGTGAAAGTAGGCCTAAGCTGAAGCATGTAAAAACAACTTTATCCAAGTATACTTTAGGATATAACAGGGACATATGCATGTACTGGTATACTCCATCAATTATTTGGTGAGATTTCTTTGATACTGTACAGCATTCATCCCTTAGCTTGCCCTACTAGGCTGCCCAGGTTTGCAAATTCTATGGTCAAAGGTTTCAAAAATAGTAAGAGTTAGGGGAACGGTAAGGGTTACAGCTAGTGTTAGGGTTAGAGTTAGTTTCATCAAAATTCTTTGATACTTGGCAGGATTTATCTTTTATCTAGATTTACTCTCTTCCCCAGGTTTAGGCCTTCTCCGTTCACAGGTTTGCAGTAAGGAATGATTTGTATTTTAAGATTTCACTTCATTTTGACCTATATGGGAAAGCTGAAAAACAAACAAGGTTTGTGCTGCTTGAAACTTCACACACTCCATCAGTTCTCTGTAGGGACTCTGGTATGTTCCTTGTGAAAGGAAGCCTAAGCTTAAGCATGCAAAAACAACTATATCCAAGGGCCCTTTAGGAAAAAAAAACA
>NW_026003749.1:0-2147 GCF_001458135.2 Marmota marmota marmota | reverse complement strand
TAACCCTAACCCTAACCCTAGCCCTAATCCTAACCCTAATCCTAACCCTAGCCTTAGTCCTAATCCTAGCTCAAAGCATAATACGTAACCTAAATATAAACTTAGACCTATCCCTAACTCTGAAGCTAAACCTAGCCATATTTCTAACCTTAACCCTAGCCCTAAACCTAGTTCTAGACCTACCCATTACAATAACCATAACCCTAACACCATTAATAGTCCTAACTGTAGACCTCACTCTAGCTCTAACTCTATCCCAAAACCTAATGCTAACCCTGACCCTTATTCTGACCCTAACGCTAACCCTAGGTCTAAATCTGACCCTAAATCTAGACCAAACCCTAACACTAACTATAGACCTAAACCTAAATATAAATCTAGCCTTAACTCTAGCCCTAGACCTCAGAAAAAAAACCCAACCCTAACAATAAACCTTAACCTAATGCAAACACTCAATCTACTCCTAGACCTAGTCCTAATTCTGGCTCTAAATCTAATTCTAACTCTAACCCAAACACTGACCCTGCCTGTAACAATAAATCTACCTCTAAACCTGACCCTAACCGAAAATAGAAACCTAACACTAGACCTAGCTATAACCCTAAACCTACAACCAGCCCTAATCATAACCCTAGCTCTTACATTATCTAAAGCCCTATCCCTTTGCCTTAACCTAACACAAAACCTAGAACAAATCCTAGGCCTAAACCTAGCCCTAAGCCTACCCTAACCCTAACTCTAGCCCTAACCCTAACCCTAACCCTAGCCTTAGTCCTAAACATAGATTGAAGCCTAACCCTTACCCTAAATATAAACTTAGACCTATCCCTAACTCTAAAACTAACCCTAGCTATAATCCTAACCTTAATCCTAGCCTTAAACCTAGCTCTAAACCACTCATTACCCTAATGCTAATCCTAACCCTATTGATAACCCTAGCTGTAACCCTAACCCTAACCCTAACAAAAAAAACTAATCCTGGTCCTAACCCTAAAACTAAAACTCACCATAGCCCTAATGCTAGCTCAAACCCTAACCCATACCATAATTCTAAACATAATCATTGCCTTAACCCTAAACCTAAAACTAAATCTAATGCTAACCCTACACCTAATGATAACCCTAGCCATAACCCCAACCCTAACTTTAACCGTAATTCTATTCCTATACCTAACGCTGAACCTAACCCTCGACCTAGCCCTAGACTTAAATCTACCTCAAAACCTCATCCTTACCCTAAACATCACCATAACCCAAACCCTAACCCAAATCGTAGCCCTAATCCTAACCATAACTATTGCCCAAACCCTAGCTCTAACTCTATCCATTACCCTAACTGCAATCCTAAACCTAATGCTAATCCTAGCCCTAACTCTTACCCTAATTCTATCCCTAGCCCGGACTCAAACCCGAACCCTTAACCTAGCCCTAACCCTTACTCAATCCCTGACCCTTACCCTTAACCTAACCATAAGACTTATCCTAAGCTGAAGCCTAACCCTAACCCTATCCCTAATCCTAAACTGAACCCTAGCCTTAACCCTAGCTCTCACCTCACTCATTACCCTAACCCTAACCATAAATCTCATGATAACCATAGTACTAACCCAAAACCTATTCTAATTCTAACCATAAACCTAACCCTAGACCTAAGTTTAAACATAATCCTTGCCATAGTTCTAACCTTAGCTCAAACCCTAACCATAATCTAAATCTAACCCTAACCCTAATCCTAAACCTAACACTAACCCTAACCTGACATCTAACCCTGACCATTACCCTAAACCTAATGATAACCCTAGACCTAACCAAAATATTAACCCTAACCCTAACATAACCTTAACCCTAGTCCTAACCCTAAACCTAACCCTAGCCTTAGCACTAACCCTAGCTCAAACCCTAAAGGGTACCCTAAATCTAACCCTGAACTTAGTGGTGAAGTCGATCCCCCACTCACTGTCTTGACAGGGTCACAGTGAGAAAAAGTGTTGGCAAAGCCAGTCTCCCACTGTCTTGACAGTGTCACATTGAAGATGAATGCTGGCAAAGCCACGCTGGTTGGTGGGAAACCGTAACCATAAGACCCTTTTTTTATGTAATTGGGACTTTGCATTTTCATGCTGATGTTTCTCACAGGAGGCATGAGT
>NW_026003748.1:0-2147 GCF_001458135.2 Marmota marmota marmota | reverse complement strand
ACTCCTGGGTCTCTGTGGTAAGCCATTCTTATAGACTGTGGCCGCCATTAGAAGATGGCGCCGGCTTCCACTGTGGCCTGTGATAAACAACTCCTTTTATGGAGAGTTGGCGCGCAATCCCTTACCACCCTATGAGAGAGATCCACGTGGCGGCTTGGGATTGGGAAAGAGGTCAACAAACTTTTCATATAAAGAGCTTAGATGTGAGCTGGAGTTGTGACTCTAAAGTAGAGCATGTGCCTCACATGAATTTGATCCTTAGCACCACATACAAATAAATAAATAAAGGTATTGTGTCCATCTACAACTAAAAAAATGTATTTAAAAAAAAAAGAGCTAGATGTGATTATTTTTACTTTTGCCTGCTGTACTTTGCAGTAACCTTTCTATTTTGGGGTGAGAACAGCCATAGATAACATATAAATGAATGGACATGGCCTGATATGACTGAGCAGGCCAAATCAAGCCATAGTTTGCCAAGGTGTGTTTGAGAATTCTTAATTCATATACTCACTATAAAGACAAGATAAATTTAAGTAGAATACATTTAGGTATTTATATCTTCTACTTTCACCACTTAGAAAAGAGGTCCCATTTCTTCACTGTTTTATCTTTCTTCAGGATTATCTGAGGAGCAGTGGTTAGAACCTCAGCACATCCCTTGAAAATTTACCGTGCTTGGGTGTGTCGAGCAGCGGGCGCTAGAAGATGATACATGACTCAAGGCCTGAATAAACTGCTGAAAGAAGAATCCTGTGTCGTGTTTTCCCTTGCCGGCGAGGGGTCGCGGCAGGTCTCCATCAGGAGCCATTTTATCTAGGGACTCTCGGGTCTCCTCAGGAGCCATTTTATCTAGAGACTCCCGGGTCTCCTCAGGAGCCATTTTATTCAGGGACTCTCGGGTCTCCTCAGGAGCCATTTTATCAGGGTCTCCAGGGTCTCCTCAGGAGCCATTTTATCTAGGGACTCTCGGGTCTCCTCAGGAGCCATTTTATCTAGAGACTCCCGGGTCTCCTCAGGAACCATTCTATTCAGGGACTCCAGGGTCTCCTCAGGAGCCATTTTATCTAGGGACTCCCGGGTCTCCTCAGGAACCATTCTATTCAGGGTCTCCAGGGTCTCCTCAGGAGCCATTTTATCTGGATCGTGAGGCAATGCTGCTTGGCCTCCCTTAAGAACACGTGCCTGCTCGAGGGTCGTCCCCACCCCAGCCCGTGACACAGCCCTAGCATGCTTGTGAAATTCCTCTTGCGGGCTCTAAAGCTGCCTGTGAGTGCCCACAGGCTGCTGCTCTCCTTGGAGGGACAGCCTTGGCCGTTTGTCTCCGTGGATTCTGGCGAGGCGTGTCCTTGGACTCTGCGAGTGCCCTTTCAACTGCTACACTAGACACCTGGGAAGTGTGGGTTTGATCAGTGAAAGGCGTAGTGACCTTTGGAAGACAACTTAGGGTGGACGGTGAACGTGGCACCCGTGGGGGTTCTGTGCTGGCTAGGCAGGCCACCCTGCCCTCTGTGTCTGTCCTCCCTCTCTCCAGGCACCCCCTGGGAGGATGCTGCCTCCCTCAGCTGGAATCCAACATGGAGATGGTTTGCACAGCCAGCAGGGCTCACACGGGCCATTGCAGAGCCACTGCCCCCCTCCAGAACAAGGGAGCTTTGTCTCTTGTTTCCTCAGGAGGTCAAGGTCCACCAGAGGCTGGCGTGTGGGTGTTCTGTCTGGGGCAACTTTGCCCTGAATGCGGCTTCAGTGCACAATGCTGCCTACACCTCAGGCAAATGCTCTGTCCTGAGCAGGGACGGGGGCAGAAAGGGCTCCTGCAGCTCCCACCAACCATGCGCCGCCCTTCAGCCAGAGGTCCCTGGCCTCAGCCCTAAGTCCAGTCCCTGAAAAACGATTTTCTGTGGCAAAGCCAGGTGTCAACTGGACTCAGTGTGCCAGCGTATGGAACGAGCTGTGTCAGTCCACTCTAGGGCTCAGCTGGACCGGCCTCCCAGGAAGGGTGGGTGCTGGGTTGGGTCCTTGCACCGGGTGCCGGCCCCGCCCCAGGACCATGTGCCAGTGGCTTCTGGACTGTGTGGTGGCTTCAGAATCACCTCCGGTCATCTCACTCTCAGGGCTTGGTGCTCTGTCTGGGTCTGGGCTTCAGG
>NW_026003747.1:0-2147 GCF_001458135.2 Marmota marmota marmota | reverse complement strand
CAGCTCCCTCCTGAGAGCGATCGGGACAGGGACCCCAGAGCTCAGCTGTGGCACCAGGAAGGTGTGGGCAGCGTGTGTCCGGGGGTGTGCACGGCACTCCCCAAGGCCCTCTTCCTTAGGTCGAGGCCAGCCCCTCATCTGTCCAGAGCTGCCCAGGTGACGGGCGCCCGCCCCTGCTCAGCACCCCTTCTCTGTGGACTTGATACTGGGCACCGTGACCGAGGGCCTCTGAGGAAGGGTCCCCTCTGTGACCTTCAGGCTGGAGAGGCGGGGGTCTGCGGGGAGTGACCACCCCAAGTCAGGAGCCGAGACTGTCCCGTGCCCGATCCTGCTGCTGCCCAGAGGCCCAGCCCTCACACCCTCCAGGCCCTGGGACCTTACTGGCCAGGCCAGGGGACCTGGTGCAGGACATCTGCCCCACAGCGTGGCCCTCTGTCCTCCACAGACTACCCCAACGGCATCCGGCTCACGTCGGCTGTCCCCGGGGCGGACATCAAAGTGCTCATCAACTTCAACGCGCCCAACCCCCAGGACCGGAAGAAGTTCACCGATGACCTGCGGGAGTCGGTGGCCGAGGTGCAGGAGATGGAGAAACACCGCATCGAATGTGAGTCCCCCGGTGACCGCATGGGGCAGGGCTGCCGGGCATCCCCAGCCCCTGCAGGCCCCGCCACCCCACCGGGAGGCACCCAGGGGCCAGCGCCAGCCTCCTGCTGGGTTCATGGCCGAGCAGAGCTCTGGGGCCAAGGTCAGTGGCCTCCTCCTGGTTGGACCCACCAAGCACTGGGTCACGGCCAAGGCCATCCCTGGACTCCAGGCTGGACTGACGTTTTTTGGTACCAGGGATTGAACCCTGCGTGCTGAACCTCTGAGCTGGGTCCTCTTCCTATTTCTGATTTAGTTTCTTTCCGTGTGGTTGTGGGTGCACACGGCACCTTTATTTTAGTTTTTAAATAGTTTTTAGTCTTAGATGGAATATGTTTATTTTGTTTATTCATTTTTATGTGGTGCTGAGGATGGAGCCCAGGGCCTCACACGTGCTAGGCTAGTGCCGCCACTGACCCATGTCCCCAGCCCTATTTTATATTTTATTTGAGACAGGACCTCCTTAAGTGGCTGAGGCTGGCCTCCAACTTGCGATCCTCCTGCCTCAGCCTCCCAAGCCACTGGGATCCCAGAACTCTCTCTGAAGGGTCCCACTGAACCTAGGCTCATCTCCCAGAGCCCAGCCAGCCCTGGCCTCACTGCCCCCAAGCCTGGCACAAGCCCTTCTGTGCTGCAGGTCACAGGAGAGTGGCTTCTCCAGCACCCTCCGGGGGTCTCCTTTCTGCCCAGTGCCATAGTGACGGCCATTCCTTCCAAAGACAGCCCCTCCCCACCCTGGTGAAGATGGCCAAGCAGAGGGTGGTGGTGCCTGTCCCTGCCCCCTGGGCTGCCGTCCTGTGCTGGGCTCCTCTCACCGGGTGCTGACCCTCTCTGTTGCAGCGGAGCTGGAGAAGCAGAAGGGTGTGGTGCGGCCCAGCATGTCCCAGTGCTCCAGTCTCAAGAAGGAGCCGGGCAACGGGGCGCTGGGCAGGGCCTGCTTGGACGACAGCTACGCCGGCGGGGAGGGCCTCAAGCGCAGCGCCCTCAGCAGCTCCCTGCGCGACCTCTCGGAAGCGGGTAAGGGCCCAGCGGCCGTCCCCCTTCCCAGCCCGCTGTGTGCCACGCTGAGCCCCAGGCGGCCGCGGTCGGTATCCGGGAAGGGCCTGCCCGGGACCTGCAAGGAGCACTCTGGGGTTCGCCCTGACTGTCCCCAGACCCGAGTGACCACTGACCACACAGAGAGGGCATCCTAGACAGGTCCTAGAGGGCGCAGGACCGGCCCAGGTGGGAGGGGTGGCTGGCAAGGCCTGGGTGCCACCCCGTCCTCCTCCTGGGGTCCAGCTGACCCTGCTCCCTTGAGACCCGCTCTGGCCAAGCAGGCAGGCCACTGTCCGCGCGCTGTGCTGCCCTCTGTGCCGGGTGCTCGCGGGGGCGGGGGGAGGGGATATCCGCTATCTCTGTCTTGCTTTCCCCACGGGGACCTCTGTGCTGGACGCCCAGGCCCCTGTGGGGCACAGAGCTGGTGGCGGGCGCGCCGGGCCCAGGGCGTCGGGGAGCCTGGG
>NW_026003746.1:0-2147 GCF_001458135.2 Marmota marmota marmota | reverse complement strand
CCCCGCCTGCCCAGAACCCTCTGGTGCCCGCCCCTTTCGTGCACCTGTGAGTCTCTGGGGCAGCTCCTCCCCAGGTGCCTCCTCCTCTGGAAGCCCTCCTGGATGCCAGGTGGGCTGGGGAGCACCCGTGCCCTGCAGCCCCTTCCTCTGTACTGTCACTGCACGCTGTCTGTCCGCCAGGGAGCACCTGTCCCTGATGTAGGTCAAGGTGGCTCAGAGCCAGTGCTCAGGACGTAGTGGCAAGGTGCAGGCAAGGTGCAGGCAAGGTGCTGGAATGTTGAGAGCCACATCTGAGTCGGAATGGCCCTGGCATTTTGCCAGAAGTGATGGTTGAGAGGCAAGCCATTAAGATGATGATAATTAAGTTAAGCTGTGTATAATTGCTGTGACTGGATGATGCTGGATGGAAACAGGCTGTGTATTCAGTTGTATATAGACCCCTGCTGTCTGCCTTGGGCGCCCGCTACTTTGGAGTTCTCTCAGGGATTCCTGGGGAGTTTGTGTTGGTTGGGGAAGTTCCAGTGGAGGGAGTTCCGGTTCGTGTGTGTGTGTGTGTGTGTGTGTGTGTGTGTGTGTGGTGTTCCTGAAAGGGCCACGTGGGTGGCATTCGGGGGAGTTCGGAAATAAAGTTTGTTCCTGCTTGAGTGGCTCGTGATTTGTGCCCAGCCAGACTGAGGCAATTGGTGGCCCGAATGGGGAACGAACTCGCGACTTTGGCGTTATCAGGCACTCTCCAGAGGCCCCTGACTCTGGGAGGGCAGGCCCCACCTCCAGAAGCAAGGCAGGACTCTAGACAGAAAGCTCTGGACACCACCTGGGCACCTGCAGACCTGGACACAGTGTGTCCTCAGTGAGCACTTCCCCAGGGTAAGAGCCACATCCTGGGGGGACTGAAGGGCACATGCTGGCCTTAGGAAGGGTGCAGGAGAAGCGTTCCCGACAGGGGCGTCCTTCGCCCAGATACAGAGGTGAGCCAGGCACCATCTGGCAGGCTCAGGAGGGCAGAGGGAGGCACTGGGGCTGGACCCCAAGAGCACTGAGGCGCCATGGAGGGCTTGAAGCAGGGAGGGCCGTGGTCAAGACAGATGGCTGCTGTCAACCCTGAGCCTCATCCCCGTGCCCCTCCCCACCTGCACCCCAGGACATGCTCCTGCCATTTGGACAGCTGAGGACCGCTGCACTGACAGGTGGCTTCAGAACTGGTCTGGCCCAGCCCACATTTAGAACCAGCAGGACTCCCAGGGCCCCACACCCCTCTCCCCAGAAAGAGCTGACCAAGAAAGGGAGATGTAGCCCAAGACCTGAACCAAGGACAAAGATGGAAATTGTCACCCCGTGCACCTGACCACTGGCCTGCTGTCACCCCCCAAAGGCTCCTGGGGCCTCCCCTGGGGTGCAGCTGGAATTCTGGCCCTGGACACAGGTTCTTCCTCCAAAAGCCCCCACCTCGGGTGGCCTGTCTGGGTAGGGATTCCTGCCAGCCAGGCCAGGACCTCTGGGGCAGCTGTGCTGGGAGACCTGGCCCAGCCAGTGTGGCACTAGACGGCCGGACTCCTGCTGAGAAGAGCACATGGGTGTGTCCTGGGCACAGCTCATCCCGACACCATGCTTCTTCCTTCTTTTCCATGTGGCTGCCACACGGCCCCAGTCGCTGGCCACCTGTGCTCCTGGCTGCACTGGTGTGAAGCCCCTTGGCTCTGCTGGAGGAACAGGGAGGTGCAGGGGCCGCTGGGATGCAGGATAGGGAGGGAGGGCACGGGGCGTGGGGATGCCCTGGGCCTCTGGGTCCTGATCACGGCAGCAGAAAGGAGCGGTCAGGGAGGGTCAGCAGTGGGGGAAGCGCCCCCACCCCACTGTGCTCAGGGGCCACGGTTCCTGTGCCTCTGCTCTGGGCTTTAGTCCCCTGCTCTGGGCTTTGGCCCCTGGCCTCCTGGCCAGGAACTTGGGCCCTGTCACCGTCACCGAGACTCCAGACTGAGCTGCCTCCCTCGGGTCTGCTCAGAGGAGGGGTCGCTTGTGATCTCTGCCCCACTGAGGGGAGGGAGCAGGAAGAGCCTCCTGAGCCTGAGGCCAGGTCCAGGCCACCCCTCCACTGCTGCAGGACCGCAGCTCCCACCCTCTGCTGCCACCCCCACCCCCTCCCACCC
>NW_026003745.1:0-2147 GCF_001458135.2 Marmota marmota marmota | reverse complement strand
TATATATCAGGTGTTCATTTGAAAACATTTCAGATAGTAGAGAAAATATAAAAGGAGAAGCAAAATATCATCTCTTTCTCTAGCAAATCACTGATTACAACATGATCTGCAGATTCAACACCACCCTAAACATAAACATAGCAAGTTATTTTGTGGCTATTGACAAACTAATTCTAAAGTTTATCTGGAGAGACAAAGGCCCTAGAATAGCCAGCTCTATATTGAAGGAGAAGGACTGACATTATTTGACCTGACAACTTACTATAAAGTTATATTAATCAAGATAGTATGGAATTGGCAAGGGAACGGACAAATACATCAATGGAGCAGAGTCGAGAGACCATAAATAGACCCACACATAGTCAACATATCTTTGACAAAGGAGCATAGGAAATTCAATGGAGATAGGATTGTCTTTTCAACAAATGGTGCTGGGACAACTGGATATCCACTTAGAAAAAGCAAAACTAGACAGACCTTAAATACTTCACGAAAAAGTACCTCAAAATGGATGACAGGCTTAAATATAAAAGACATAATTTTAAAACTCCTAGAAGATAACATAGAAGCATATTTAGATGCCATGGTTATGACTTTTAAGCACAACATCAAAGGCACAATTGATGAAAGAAAGAATTGTTAACTGGACTTCATTAAAATTCAAAACTTCTGCTCTGAAAAAAATAATGTCAAGAGAATAAAAATACAAGTCACAGATTGGGAGAAAGCATTTGCAAATGATATATCTGATAAAGAACAATTTTCCAGAATCTACAAAGAAGTATTAAAACTCAATATTAAGAAAATAAATCACCTGATTTAAAAAAAGACAAAAGACTTGGATAGAAATCTCATCAAAGACATGCAGATGGCAACAAGATGTTCAACATCAAATGTATTAGGGAACAGCCAAGTAAAAACAATGAGATAACACTGCACATCTATTAGAAAGGCCAGTTGCCCCAGCACTATTAGAAAAAGAGTGAGGGATAAATAAGCAAAGTCCAATTGTCCCAGCACCATTAGAAAGAGTGTGAGGGATAAATAAGAAAAGCACAGACAATTTTGAGATTAGTGAAACTATTCCAACATGATACTGCAAAGCTGGATATATGATATCATGCATTTTTCAGACTCACAGAATATATAGCACCAAGAATGAACTCTAATGCAAACTATGGGCTCTGAGTAATAATAATGTGTCAATGTAGGTTCAAAGATGGAACAAATATGAGCAGAATGTGTGTGTGAGCAGAATGTGCATATGGAAATTCTCTTGACTTTTCTGCTCAATTTTGCTCTGAATCTGAAATTTCCCCACAAAAAATTTTATTGATTTTGTAAAAATTTCAGTTTATCTACCTGACTTCTTTAAGAAGAATAGCTTAGAAACAATGAAATCATGAAAGTAAAATAATTGAGATTTACTGTACTAAAAAAGTATAAATACATATGAAATTAAAAATAAAAGCATAATGTAGGAAAAATATTTTCTCCAAATATCAGTTATCTTCTGTTAATGATCTGTTTATATAAGACCGTTTTAAAAACAAATCTCCATTAAAAAAAACTAAGTTATGAAAAAAACAATTTACAGATAAAACAGGTCACTTAATAAGCATATGGAAACATGTTTTGACATCCATGTAATCAAACCAAAACATGAATTAAAATAATTATGGTGTCATTTATCACATTAATAAAAAATAAAATAAGTGATATAACTCAGTGATAATAATTAAAGGTAATCTTGATGTTCCCATACTCTGCCATTGGGATTATGTAACAAGAAACTTCTATAGGAAAGTGATTTAACAATATGTTAATAAGCATGATGAGCCTTTAAAATGTTCCCACTTTTAAACCCAATAATTCTTACTCTAGAATAATCTGTTCCATAGCAGTTATCAGAAATTTAGAAAGGATTCATTTATTATGATAATCTTATAGTATTGCTTAAAAATGTTAAAAACACAAAACAAATTAGATTAGCTTATGCTAAGTAGAAAATAATTTGATAATTAAAATTTGTTTCCAGTGATCTTAAAATATTCATATTTTTTGAAAAAATATATTTTAGAAGAAATACATATATGAAAATGTACAAATTACACTTATACATTACATGTAAAGATGATATACTTACC
>NW_026003744.1:0-2147 GCF_001458135.2 Marmota marmota marmota | reverse complement strand
CAGGGACAGATGGCACCCACAGCATGCTCTGGGGGTATCAGGACCCCTGACACTGTGGTGACTCTCTGGCTCACTCTCACTCAAGTCCCCATCAGAGTCCATGGCCTCCAGATCCCCTCTCACCTTCCATCCAGGCCTTCAGCTGAGGTTGATGGGAACCCCTGACTTCAGGGATGGCTATGGCAGTTGCTTAGGGGATCACATGATCATAGTTATATCCCCAGGGCCCATGGATGACCAGGACCTCTGCTGGGCCTGTCTGGGAAGAAAAGCTTCTATCAGAGTGACCACATCAACAGATGGATGCAGATGTAGTCAGTGTCCACCATCCTCCTCAAGAATGGAGAGCACTTGAGAGGTGTACAACCATGGGAACATGGGTACAGGCTCTGAGTAGAAGGTTGGAGCCCCAATCCAATGCTCCTGGTGCCCATCCATCAAAAACTCAACCTGCCTGAAGACCTTCATTGTTACAGGACCAAATGGACAAAACCACCTGATAAACCAAGCACCCGAGAGGAACTTTTCTACCAGGAATACACACAGCAGTGCTGTTTGTTATGGTTTGGGTCTGGAAAGTCCCCCAAAGTCTCATGCACCTAAAGGCTTAGTCCCCAGTGCAGAAATGTCCAGAGGTGGTGAAGCCAGATTTAAAATTAGGTAGTCAGTGTAGTTAGGTAAATCGGGTCTAATATCAAGTGAAATCTAAAATGGAGGCCATGTTGAGAATGAATTTCTGGAAAAGCTGAGCAACTCTCGGAATGTTAATGAAGCCCAGAAAACAGCCCGCAACAGATTTGAAGTCAGCCCATCCCAAAGAAAGTTAATGAAGCCCAGGAAACATCCCCCAACAGATTTGAAGATACCCCCATCCCAAAGAAATGTTAATGAACATCAAATTTTACTCAGAAATGCCCAGATTACTTCTTTGGCCCACCTGTGTCCCAACCCTTCCCACCAAAAACTATAAAAAGGGGAACACATTCACTCTTCCATCACCAAAAACTATAAAAAGGCGAACACATTCGCCCTTCGATGGATTCCACCTCTTGGGTCCCCTTCTTCCTCTGGGAGAAGTCTTTTCTGCTGGTTTTTTTTTTTTAAATAAACTTCTAATTTTCCACTCTGACCTTGCCTCGGCATGCTTCTCTGGAGTTATTCCTCAACATTGGGGAAGCAAGGACTCGTCACTGGTCAACAGCGAAAACAGTGGGGATCATAGGAAATGACTCCATCCCCAGGTGCTGACCTCCTCATTGGAATAATGCACCAGATGGATTGAAGATGGGAATGGATTATTGGGAGTGGGACCCTGTTGGAGGAAGGTCATCACTGGGGATGTGGCCTGACAAGGTTCCTCTCATCCCCAGCTCCTGCCTTCTCCACTCCCAAGGCCTGGGACTGAGCAGCTCTCCCCACCACACCCTCCAGCCATTATGTTCTGCCTCACCTCAGGCACAGAGCAATCTATTTGGTCAACCATGAACTAAAGCCTCTGAAATGGTAAGACAAAGTAAACCTTCTTTACTCAGAGCTGTAGGGGTCATGTATCTGGGTCACAGTAATGAAAAGCTTCATCACACACTGTGCAAAACAGAATAAAGCCACAGCCCTTGACAGACACCAACTCTGAAGAGTACTATCTGCCACTCTCCCCTCTTCATTCCCTGATGGCAGAGACCATCTCCCACTACAAAGCCCAAAATACTATCCAACAGGTACTTCCCAAGAGCACCTGCTTCTTGGGCAAAGGCAGAGATCCCACAGCTTACTGATGAGCTCTTAAGGGAAGACTCCCCTGGAGACTGATTATAGAAGAAGACACTTAGGACAAGTCCCACTCCTTTTCAACCCCTGAATATTTCTGGGTAAGTTTACAATGCCTGAAAGAGCTGCAGCCATCTTGTTACCATGAGGAGATGAGGTACAGGATGGTGGTCAGTTCTCTGGCTGGATTGGAGTAGAAGGACAGAAACACTGAGCAGACATGTGGTACCACTGTGTCACCAATAACAAGACCAACCAGCTTTGAATTGCTTGGGATGTGAGATGACAAAATTCTTTTGTAGCAGCCATCTGCAGGCAGATGATCTATTACTTGCAGCTGAATGCCCTGAGCTAATATTAACAACTCAGGAATTTGATGT
>NW_026003743.1:0-2147 GCF_001458135.2 Marmota marmota marmota | reverse complement strand
ACAATTCTTGTGTCAGAGATTGCTTGATTCTCTCAGGATAATTGCAGTAGAGCAGTTGACTATCTCATGGGGTGATATAAGTATCATTTTATTAAAAAAAGGAATGGATGAATTAGATAATATCTTTGAGCTGCTCTTAGGGTTTGGAGAGAAGAACATTTACTGCCATTCTACATTTGGAAGTAGACACTATGTCATCAGCTTTGTCTAACCCTCTTCAAACAACCAGTCTCCATCTATCACTTTCAAGAATTTACACATGACTAAAAACAACTACTTTTCTATATGCTTTAATTCTCCAGTTGCCTCAGTTGCAGAAAAACAATTGTTTCTTGTATTTTGGGCAGTGTATATGATGATTTTCATAGTTATTCTGAGGCATATTATATTAGGGTAATCTTGTTGCAACTATTTAAATTTAAATCCAAAAACTCATTTGCTTTCTCTCAGAAATCTATTTGAAATGTTTTTGCAATCCAGTTATTTTTTTAAAAAAAGAAGCAAACATTCCAAATGGGAATATTGTCCTCTAATGCCCTAATTAACCTCTACAAACTGTATTTGTGTTCCCTCTGCAGTGATTTCAAAATCTCTGTGGTCCCTGGAATGTTCATATATCACTGGGAGAGCTGGGTTCTACTGAAAGGTTTGGATTTATTGTCTAAGTTTTGCTTATCTAATTCTTCCATGTACTATATCCATGGTTAAAAGCAAACATTTTCTTTTCTATACTTTATTCTTTGTTCTTTAAGATTTGTTCTTCTTGTTTTGTAATAGCAAATCATTACTGTTTGAGGGAATTTTGGTTGAATTTCCCAAATTTAAAAATTACTGTGAAAATCATATTGTCAGACTATTTGGCATAGAAATCAGCACAATAAGATTTTTAACATCTATAAGTCCTGCTCCTTCATTGGTTAGATCAACTCTGACTGAACACAAGAATAATGGATGTCCAACTGCTTTTTCTTGAAGCCCCAGCTACACACACCAGCATCAGGTCTAGTGGCTGGAGGAAGCTGGGCCTGGGCAAGTGGAACAAGCTCCCTTCCCAAACCCACACTCAACCTGAATAGTTTCACTTTTATTTGTTCTTTATGTTGGACAGCTGAGTAAAGATTTCATTTGAGAAAAAAAAATAATGGAAAACGTTGCTACAAAATATTTGAAGTTCTTTTACCTTAGAGCCTGGGTAAGGCTTAGAGAGGATAGATAGAATATAAAGATCCCTAAGGTCGCCATTCCTTTTGGTTATATCTCCAATATGGCCTATTTGATGTATAGTTGGCTAGCTTACCAACATTGTTCATCATACTCAGAATCTCTAGGACAATTCCCATATATTATAAATGGACCCAAGGCTCATGCATTGCAGTAATTGTCCAGTGTGTGCCTTTGAAACCTCTTTCATACTAAAAGTACTAATTGTACTTTGCCAAACTGGCATAATGAGGAGAAGTGTCTCTAGCAGGCAGTAGGAGGTAGCCATGTACCCCGAGGGGGCAATGTGACTGGAAGGCATAAAGACAGGGAAATGTCATGCACCCTAAGGGAACAGTGAGGAAACTTAATGGATGGCTTCCTTCAACTGAGGTGGTCTGTGCACACCAAGCCTTGTCTCTCCTGATGAAATGTGTTTGGGGCTCCTAGGAGGTTGTGGATCTCTGTACCAGGTGGCTTCTACTGGCTTATTCATAAAGTTCAATAATCGGGTGCTTAGAAGAGCCTGTTGTTTCTCTTGACTTTGATGATTGATCAAAACTACTTCTGTGGATTGAAAAGTGACGATTTCAATGCAGTTCATTGAATTTACTTTCCAGGATTTTTAAAATTCTAAATTTCTTTAAAGATTATTTTTCAAACAAGCATTTGAGTGATAGTAAGCTTCTCAATAACATTTAGCTGAAAAGGTAGCTTCCATACCTTCCATACAAAGAAGCCTGATGGCTTAATTTTTGTGATACAGCATCTAATGTATTATAATAAAAACCTCTCTTCTATAGATCAGTTTTCCCACTGAGAATAGAACATCAAGTGAAGCACAACATAATGTACTGACATTTATCAAACTGGGTAAGGAAAGTTTCAAACATTGTTGTTTACCATGACCAAGTTTGAAAAAGAAATAACTTTTTTTTTTTTTCAGG
>NW_026003742.1:0-2147 GCF_001458135.2 Marmota marmota marmota | reverse complement strand
GAGGTTGAAATCAAACCAGGTTGGTGCTAGCTGCTTAAAACTTCAGACACTGAATCAGTTCTCTGTGGGAACTCTCTGGTTTGTTCCTTGTGTAAGTAGCCCTATAATGAAGATGGCAAAAACAAGTTTATCTGAGAGCCCTTAGGCAGAAAACAGAGAAATATGCATGAACTGAAATACCACCCAATTATTTGGTCATATTTCTTTGATACTGCATAGGATTCATATGATAGCTTATCCCTCTAGGCTACCCATGTTTGGGACTTCTGGGATCAACAGTTTTTCAAACAGGTTAGCGTTTGTGTTAAGATTAGTGTTAGGGCTAGTGTTAGAGCTAGTTTTAGGGTTAGTGTTAGTTTTTTTCAAATTTCTTTGATACTGGGCAGGATTCATTTTTCTCCAGCCTTCCTATATTTCACATGTTTGGTTCTCCTAGGTTCAATTGTTCTCTGTAAGGTACAGTTTGTATTTTAAAGTTTCAGTTCATTTTGTCCTATACAGGTAAAAGAAAATGGAGCTGGAAATCAAACAGCGTTGGTGCTAGCTACTTGAGACTTCACACTCCATCAATTATGTGTGGGCAATCTCTGATTTGTTCTTGTGAAAGTACTCCTAAGCTGAAGCATGTAACAACCATTTTATCCAAGAGTCCTTTAGGAGATAACAGGGAAATATGCATGTGCTGATATACTCCATCAATTATTTGGTCAGATTTCTTTGTTACTGCACAGAATTCATCCCTTAGATTGCCTATTAGGCTGCCCAGGTTTGTAACTTCTACGGTCAAAGGTTCCATAAAAATGTTAGTGTTAGGGGAATGGTTAGGGTTAGAGCTAGTGTTAGGGTTAGAGTTAGTTTTATTCAAAATTCTTTGATACTTGGCAGGATTTATCTTTTAGCTAGATTTACTCTGTTCCACAGGTTTAGGCCTTCTCTGTTCACAGGGTTCCTGTCAGGAACAATTTGTATTTTAAGATTTCAGTTCATTTTGACCTATACAGGAAAGTTAATGCAGGTTAAAATCAAACAGGGTTTATGTTGCTTGAAACTTCACACACTCCATCAGTTCTCTGTAGAGACTCTGCTATGTTCCTTGTGAAAGTATGCCTAAGCTTAAGCATGCAAAAACAACTATATCCAAGAGCCCATTAGGAGGAAACAAGAAAATATGCATGTACTGAAATATCTCCCATAATTATTTGGTCCGATTTGTTTGAGGCTGCGTAGGATTCATTACTTAGCTTGCCCCACAAGGCTCCCAAGTGCGGGACATCTAAGATCAATGGTTCTCTAATCAGTTTAGGGTCAGGGTTATGTTTAGTGTTATGGCTATGCTTAGGGATAGAGGTAATGTTAGGGTGAGAGTTAGTTTTGTTCAAATTTCTTTGTTACTAGACAGGATTCATCTTTTATGTAGCCTTAGTATGCTCCCAAGTTTTGGGCCTTCTCGGATCAATGATTCATTATCATGAACACTTTGTATTTTAAGGTTTCATTTCACTTTGACCTATATGGGTAAATATAAATGGAGGTGGAAATCAAACAGACATCCCTTCCCCTAAACGTAACCCTAACCCTAGCCTTAAGACTAACTCTATCTTTCAACCTAGCCCTATTCCTAGTTCTGAACCTATGCCTGACCATAACCCAAACACTAGCCCTAACCTTAGCCCTAAACCTAGCTATAGCCCTAACCCTAGAATTAACCATAAATCTAAATATACCCTTAATCCTAAACTTACACTATCACTAGCAATAACACGAACACTAAATTTAAAACTATTCTTTACTTTAGGCTTAGCCCTAAAACAAAACTGAGCCATAGCACTAACCCTAAACCTTAACCTAAACCAAATCCTTACCCAACATCTTGCCCTTAGCCTACCCCTAATTTGAGTCCTATCCATAACCCTAAAATGAACCCTGATCCTGACTCTGAACCTAACACTAACCCTAGTTCAAAACATCAACCTGAACCTAAACCTAATCCTAAAACTAGCCTTAGCCCTAATGGTAACTCTAAAACTGGCCCTAATTGTAACCCTAGTTCTTACATTAGACATAGTGACCCCCTAGCCCTAACTTAACCGAAAACCTAGCCCTAAACTTAGCCCTCACCCTAGCTTTAACACTAACCCTAACCCCTG
>NW_026003741.1:0-2147 GCF_001458135.2 Marmota marmota marmota | reverse complement strand
TCCCAGGCCCGAGCCCGCCCCCTTCCTGCGGCCACGTCTTCTGTCGCCGGGCCGCGATCCGGTGCCCGCTCCCGCCCGCCCTGGACGCCGCCTAGGTGCCCTCGCTCGCCCTGCTGCAGAGACGAGCCACTTCCCAGCTCCGCCACCTGCAGAACAAAACTGGACCCAGCGCCCCGTGGGGGGGTGCTTCCTACAGTGGCTGATCCTGGGGAGTCCCAAACACTTCCATTCCTCTGGATGCTTCCCATTGGCTCATTAAAGCCATTTCTGGTCCCTTCCCTACGCCTACTCTGCCCCTTTGTGTGTACCTCCTCCACCTTAGGCCGGCTCCCCATCCAAGGGTAACTGATCAGTGTAGGGGGTGTCTCCCCAAAGCGACTGTAAGCGACCTTTGCAGGCAGAATTCAGGTTAATGCATTTCTCAAGGTTCAGCACACAGTAGGTGCTCGATAAGAGATTTAAATATCAGTAAATACACATACACAAAAATCCAAAGACTCACCTTAAACTCTAGTAAAGAAATGACCTCCAGGGAAGCCTAGAGAGGGACTTTAAATTATGTATGTCCTCTCTATATAGTTTTTTTCCCTTTTTTATATATAACTACCTTTTATTTTGTAAATTAAAAAAAAATTAATGAAAACCACACCCAGATTGCCCCTGAAAATGGCCCCCAGGAACTAGTTCTGAGCAAGGCCATATCTGCTCTGATTGCTAACTCTCACAGCTACCCTGAAGGTGCTCCCATGGTTGGGTCCACTTTATAGAACAACAAATAGAGGCTGAGCACTCAAGAGCTATCTAGGGCAGATGGGACAGCAATAGCACCCTAGGGAAACCGGAATCCCATGCTATTTGATGGCCACTGAATCTTCTCCAACCATGCTGGATGCAAAGCAAACTAGGGTGATCTTGGAAATGCCACAGGAACCCCAAAGTCAAGTGTGTTCCAAACCTGTGCCTTCTCCAGTGTCCCCAGATGCCACTAATCATCCCTCAGGCCTGCATACAGTCTCTTAAGCATTTACAATATGCCCAGAACTGTGCAGAAGCCACAGTTGGGGGGAGGAGCTATCCAAACTGGAATGTTATCTCCAAGGAGACAGCACCCTTGCTGGTCTCCCCTTCCCCATTTCTCCCTGCCCTGAGCCTGTCTACTCTCCCTCCACCCAGCCTAAAATGTCCCCGGCTCTATTCTGCCCTGTGCTGGTTCCCACTTGGGCTGGTACCAGTGGTACCTGATTGCTTTGTTACGATTCAGATTCCTGGGCCACCCCCCACCCTAACTTGAGATTCAGCAGGCCCCAAGAAAGGAGCTGTGTACAGGACACATTTCTGCATGCAGCTTCCCATACCAGACCAGACAAGCCTGGAGCATGGGGGAGGAGGGGGGCTGCCTCCCACTGAGGTCAAAAGGCAGCCCCAGAGAAAACACTTGTGTGTGAGACCTGCCATACTATATGCTCTGGCATTTATGGTGGCATAAACCACTCTGATGGAGCCTGTGTGCTAACAGTGATCTCCTGGGAGGGAGGGGGACAGTTGGGCTCCTAGATACTGGATCTCAGTTCACCCTTCCAGAACACTGTGGTCCTGTACCCTTGGGGGCCTGACACGCTGAAGAGTACAAGGTATGTTCAGGACTTGGACCTGAGTGTGGAAGTGGGCAGATTCCTCTCAAATCACAAAGGCTACGTTTTTTAAGTGCTCACTTGAAGTAATCTGCCTACATGATTTTGTTTAAAACTGGGAACTGGAATGTATTTGTAATAGCAAAAAAAAAAAAAAAAAAGGCAGGGCCCCTCTGCAGCTCCCAGGTCTGGCTACATCTGGGACACTCCCACAGACGACTGGAGAATGACTGAGACTATCACCAATGTGTGTGAAAGGGGCGGGAGGAATCAAACCCCAAACCAGGTGAGAAATGCAGAGGATTCCTGATACCTGGAAGAAGATCTAAAAGACAGGCCCTCAACCTTGACTCTGAGGGACTTCAGGCGTGGAGCTGCATGAACTTCTGACCTCACATGCTTCTGTTTTCCCTTTCCTTTTTTAAACAAAGAATGCATGATTTAAAAAAAAAATAAAAAATAAAAAGAGTCTGATATGATTTGGGGCAGTTTCCAGTGAATTCAATTCCAGGGCCC
>NW_026003740.1:0-2147 GCF_001458135.2 Marmota marmota marmota | reverse complement strand
AGTGTTTGGTTTAGGTTTCAGTTATGGTCATTTTTATAGCTAAGTTTAGTGTTAGTGTCAGGGTCTGTGTTTGGATTAGGGTTAGGGTTATGGCTAGAGCCAGAATTAGGATTGGTTAGGTCTAAAGGTAAGGTTAGTTTTTGGCTTAGTATAGTGCTTATCATTAGAGCTAGGGCTAGTTTTTTGTTTAGGTCTTGGTTAAATATATGGCTAGATTTAGGATTAGGTTTGATCTAGACCTAGTGTTAGGGTTAGGTTTAGATATAGGGTTATGGGCAGGGCTAGTTTTAAGATTTGGTTTAGGTTCAGCATCAGAATAGAGGTCAGAGTTAGGGTTAGAGTTTGGGTTATGGTTATAACAAGAATGAGGGCTAGGGTTAGGACTAGTAATAGGGTTAGGGTTTGGGTTTGACTAAGGATTATTTTCAGGACTAGGGTTAGCATTAGGGTTGGGTTTCGGCTAGGGTAAAATGTAAGTTTAGAGCTAGGGTTAGAGCTAGGTTTTGGGTTAGGGTTAGGGATAGTGTTAAGGTTAGGGTTAGGGTGAAAGCTAGGGATAGGTATCAGATTTTGGCTAGATTTTGCTTAGAATTAGGTTTATGGTTACAGCTAATGTATGATCTAGGGTTATGATTAGAACTAGTTTTAGAATTAAGGTTAGGACCAGGTCTAGTGTTAGGTTAAGTATTAGGTTTAGGGTGATGTTTAGAGGTAGGGTTAGTTTTAATGTCAGAGACAGGTTTAGGATTAGTTTTAATGGTAAGATTAGGACTCAAATTAGGGCTATGCTTAGGGCTTGATATAAGGTTAGGTTTTGGTTTAGGTAAAAGTTTAGGGTTAGTGTTATGGCTCAGTTTTGTTTTAGGGCTAAGCCTATGGTTAGGGCTAGTTTTAGGATTAGCCTTAGGGTTAGGGCTAGTGTTAGGGTTAAGTTTAGGTGTTGAATTAGGGTTATATTTAGAGTTAATTTAGTTAGATTTTGATCTAGGGTTAGGGCAAGGTGTAAGGTTAAGGCTAGGGTTATTCTAGGCTATGGCTAGGAATAAGGTTAAGGTAAGTGATAGGGTTAGAATTAGGGCTACAGCTAGGGCGAGAGTTATAGTTAGTCTTAAAGCTAGGATTAGGGTTAGGTTTAGGATTAGGGCTAGGGTTAGTGTTAGGGTTAGTTCTAGGGTTAAGTTTAGGGCTAGGTTTAGTGTTAGGGTTAGTGTTTGTGGTAGGTTTTGGGTAAGCAATGGGGTTATAACTAGGTTTAGGGCTAGGGAAAGTTAGATTTAGGGTTAGGGTTATGATTTAGGCTAGGTTTTTGGCTAGGATGAGAGCTAGGGTTCGAGTTAGGGTTAGGGCTAGGGCTAATGTCAGGTATAGGGTTACAGTTAGACATAGGTTGTGGTTTATGTTTATGATTAGGTCTAGTGTAAGGGTTAGATATAAGGTAAGGGTCAAGTTTATAGCTGTGTGTATTATTAGGGTCAGTGTTTGGTTTAGGTTAAGGTTTAGGTTTAGGGCTTGAATTAGCATTAGGGTTAGAGTTAGGGTTAGGTAATGAATAGGCTTAGGATTAGGGTTCACGTTAGTTTTGGAGCAAAGGATAGGTTTAAGGATTGAGATAGAGTTAGGGTTAAGCCTAGGGTTAGCATTAGGGTTAGGATTATGCTTAGGGTAATGGATAGTATTAGAGCTAGGGTTAGGGCTAGGGTTATCGTTATGATTAGGGCTAGGGTTAGGGTAGTTGTTATAATTAGATCTATGGTTAGGGCTATGGTTAATGTTAGAATTTGGGCTAGTGTTAGGTTAGGTTTGGGATAGGGCTAGGGTTACATTAAGGGTGAAAGTTAGGTTTCAGCTAGGGTTAGGTCTAAAGCAAGGCTTAGGGTTAGGGTTAGGGCTAGGGTTAGGTTAGGGGTTACACTTAGGGCTATGTTCAGGCCTAAAATTAGGGCTAGGTATTGTGTTAGTTTAGGCCTAGGATTAGGGCCATGGGTAATGTAAAATCTAGGGTTATGATTAGGGCTAGTTTTAGCATTAGGATTATGGCTAGGTCTAGTGTTAGGATTAGGTTTTGGTTTAGGATGAGCATTGGAGCTAGGATTATGTTAGGATCAGGGCCAGTGTTCATGTTAGATTTAGTTTTGGGTTTAGTGAGA
>NW_026003739.1:0-2147 GCF_001458135.2 Marmota marmota marmota | reverse complement strand
TATATATATATATATATATATATATATATATATCTTATTGTGGATCCAAGATGGCGGGCAAGAGGGAGGTAGCATTCTATGTCCATCTGTGACCTTGGACTCAAGTAGTGAGAATATTGCGTATTTGCGAGTGTTAGAGAACCCCCACCCCATAGCTGTTCCTGCAAAGGAATTGGGCTGCTGTGCCTGCACAGGGCTCCAGTCCTCCGTGTCAGAGCAGGACACCCTACTACTTGCCCACACAGTTCTCTTGGATGCCAGAGTAGGACCAGCAGCATCAGTACCCATGAGGAACTCCTAGCCACCCACCTGTGCAGAAATCTCTGACTCCACTCCCACACAGGACACTCAGCCACTACCCACCCACTTGCAGGAACTCCAGATGCTGTTCCTGTGTGGACCCCCATCTATTAACATGGGGCTCGCCAGGTTGCCTCCATCTTGGGACTCTGCAGCCAATACCATAGTCTCCTATGCATTGTAGTCTGCTTGCACCTGGAGACATCATGCAGCCTCTGAAGACAGATGACAGCCACAACACTGCGGGCCACAAACCTGCATCTCTGAACACAGTGCCCAATGCCATCACCTGGCCCCCCACCCTACCCTAACCCCATTGCTGAAAGCAGCTGTCTCAATCTTGGGTCACTTGTATCACCCTCTTTAGTTGGGACAAATCCCAGCTTGGAACACTGGCTGGCCAGGTACCCATAGTTTTTAACTCCTCCTTCTCCCCAGCAGCCGCTAACCAGCACAGTGACTGCCCAATACAAAACAGCTCAGATGCACAGCCCCCAGAGCATAAGACACAAGACCTCAGAAGAGAAATGTCCCTGATTAGGAAGTGAGGGAGATACACTTTAGAGACTAATTTAGAGATTAGGAACTCTGAGGTCTATAGGCGAGATAAGGAGATAAGACCAGGTACCCACATCACAAGAGCAGGCCCCAAAGGAGATCCCTATTGGGAATCCTGGGTGCCATACCTCATTTCCAGGTGCCCTGCACCTAAGACCAACCCTCCCACCCTGGTAACCTTTACCATCCTGAGGGTGGAGATAAAAGCTAACAACAGACAACCCCCCCCCCCATTGGATGAGAAGGGAAGCAGAAAAGATATTGATTGCCAACCAAAACAATCCTTGTTTCTTCCTTTGTGAGTTCTTTCTTCTTCTCTCTCTCTATTCGCCCACCTTCACATCCCCAACATGTGTGAAACCAAGTACTTTGCATGAATTAGAATACTGAGGACTGGAAAGTCTGAATAGGATATCATAGTTGTGTTGTATATTCTTTTTCTCCTATTTTTACTATTTTTTAAATTTTTCTTAATATTTATGTGTGTCAGTTTTATGTACTCTATTGTCTTCCCACTTACTTGTCTACCCCAAATTTCTTCCTTTCTTCCTTTCTCTTCTCCTGTTACAAACCTTCTTCTTTAGATTCCTGTTTCACACTCTCAAGATACAATATCTAAGATATATCCTCACCTCCTACCTCCTCAGCATATCATCCTACACCTCATCCCTGGTTCTTTGTCTACCATCAGAAACTTTAAACCGTTTTGCACACCTACTGTTTGTTGTAGGTAATATAGATAATAACTGAATTGACCACTTCTGTATATTGTGACAAAATGTAAATGTTTTAATAGCATTTATTTGGTTTAAACTTATGTATTGTTTAGATTGGGATCTGATAACATTGTCCTTCCCCTCAAAGGAGAGGTATTGGAACCCTGCAGGGGCATTATAAGCCTATAGGGTAAAAACGGTAATGTCTCGGATCCACAGAGCTAGAAGGGAAGACACACTAACAATCTGAAAAGATAAGGGAAGAAAGTACCCCCCAGAAATCAAGATACTACATTATTAGAATCCATGGCCATCAGAAAAAGAAGAAAGAACAGAATAGGAGTTCAGGATGTACATAATTAAAATGTTCTGTGAATTAAAGGATGATATAAGAGTGTAAATTACAAGCATCAAAAGATCATTTTGATAAAGAGCTACATAAACAAATCAGGAAGCAAGAGATTACTTCAATAGGGAGATAGAGGTTCAAAAAAAAAAAAAAAAAACAAACAAACAGAAATCCTAGAAATGCAGGAAGCAATAAACCAACTTAAAAACTCAATGGAGAATACT
>NW_026003738.1:0-2147 GCF_001458135.2 Marmota marmota marmota | reverse complement strand
GAAATCAAAAGTGTGAAATATGATATATCAAGAACTATGAATGTTTTAGAACAGCCAACAATAAAAAATTTCAAAAAAAAAAAAAAGAAGAAGAACACCGCTTCATTTTTCCAGGCTTGAGATGAGGCAGAAGATCATGGAGGAAGAATGTGTTGGAAGGAAGGGGCTCACATAATGATCAGAAAGCAGAGAAAGAGACTCTACTTGACAGACACAAAATATATACCCCAAAGGCATCCGCCCAGGGGCCCACCTCCTCCAGTCACATCCCACTCTCCCTTAGTTACCACTCAGTTAATCCCTATCAGGAGATTAATTTACTAAATTAATACACTCATAACCCAATAATTTCACCTCTAAACCTTCTTGCATTGTCTCACACATGACCTTTTGGGGGACACCTAATTTCTAATAATAAATGCTGGCAAGGATGTGAGGCAAAAGGTACACTTATATTGTTGAAGGGACTACAAATTAGTAAAACCACTTTGGAAAGCAAGTGTGGAGATTCCTTAAAAATCTAGGAATGGAACCACCATATGACCCAGCTGACCCACTCCTCAGTATTAATCCAAAAGAACTAAAACCAGCCTACTATAGGAATACAGTCACATCAATGTTATAGCAGCAGAATTAACAATAGCCGAATTATGGAATCAAACCAGATGCCCATCAATAGATGAATGAATTAAGAAAATGTGATCTCTGTACATGAGGGAGCTTTATTCAGCCATATAGAAGAAAGAAATCATGGCATTTGCTAGTGAGTGAACAAAATTGAGAAAATCATGCTAAGTGAAATAAGACAAACTCGGAAAATCAAGGTTCGAAAGTTTTCTCTCATATGTGAAAGCCAGAGCAAAATAAGGGAAAGAAGGTGGTTGGGGAGGGTCTCATAAAAATACAGAGAAATTCAGTGGAGTAGAAGAAGGAGAATAAGAGTGAGAAAGGATAAAAGGAAAGGGGAAGAAAAATGGAATGAATTTAACAAAATCATTATATACATATATAGAGGTATCAAAGGAATCTAACCTTTATGTATATGTAGAAGAAAGGGAGTTTATTAGAGTAGTGGGGGAGATGGGGGAAGGAGGAGAGGAAGGAAAGAGGAGAAAGGGGTATGAAAATAAAATTCCTTGCATGTATGATTTTGTCAAAATGAACCCAAATACTATAATTATAATGCTCTAATTAAAAAAAAAGAAATTCCAGCTAAGAAAATTATCAATTAATGAGAACTAAAATTTGTCTTTAAGAGTGCTCATTGCAAGGTTATTTATGATAGCAAATAATAAGTCACAGGCAGCATGGTGAGCCAATTAAAAGTAGGACTCTGAACCCAGTGTGGTTAGTTTAAATGCTGGCTAGATGGAGATTTTTAAAAGTTTCTTAACACCTCTTGTCCTAGTTTCTCCATTCTTAAATGGACTTGACAATGGAGCCTACTTTGTGGATTTATTATAGGAATTAAAAAAGTTAATATTTAGGAAGCTCTTAAAGCAGTGCCTGGAATGTAGTTAATGCCTAAATATGCATCATAAAAGCAAGCCATGTTTTCCTTGCTGAATACCAGAGTTCTAATCAAATAATAGTTCATTTTAGTGTAATTTTTTCTGTTAGATATAGGCTAACATAATAACTTGATACTAAATGGCTTTGAATTTTAATGATAAAAATAACAAATTATATTTGTTAAATTACAAATATTTTTGAGTAGCATCTTCAGAGTTGTAAGGCTTTCTTTAATAGCAAGTCCTCTGTACTCTTTGGAATAACATGTATAAATATTTTCTTAAAAGGAGGACTATGAAAATATATGCATATAAATATGTTTATAATATACATGTATATTAAAATATATGTCACAAGGAAATATTCTATTTCTTGATTGTTTTGGTTATTACATGAATATAATACATATTTGTCAAAACATTGAACTCTATATTTAAATTGTATTATTAGAGTAGATTTTAAAAAGAACTTTATGAAGACATATAGTCACCATACTCAGAAGGATTCCATCTCATGTTTGTGCCAAAGATCATAAAACTATAAGCTCGTGTATTAGCTACATCTCTATATATCTATTGATACATCCTTAGTGATATATATATATATATATATATATATATATATATATATATATA
>NW_026003737.1:0-2147 GCF_001458135.2 Marmota marmota marmota | reverse complement strand
AAAAAAAAAAAAAAGAAAGAAAGCCAAAAAACACAGAGGATGAGTACTGAATATTGTATCTGGAGATGTAGTTAACAGAACTACAAAGAAAATTGAGATTTTAAATACTGGAAAAGAGGAGGTACAACTGTCATTATTTGTAGATGATTTGGCTGCATGTCTGGAAAGTCCCAAAGAATCACCTGAAAAGTATTACAAACAAGAAGGAAACTAGGAGTGGGCTGCACACACACACTCCTCTTCACATCAAAAAGCTACTGTTGGTTGGTAAGAATTAAATAAGAACTGTATGATGAAAATATACAAATACACCCATTATAAAATTAGACCTGATGGAAGGTTACACCATTCTCTTAGAGAAAATCAACATGAAAGGTCAGTTCATCCCAAGTTCATCTACACATTTAATGGGACCTGGATGAAAATACCATCAGGCTTCTTTTTGAATCTAGATGGCTGATTCAAAAGCTTTTATGGAGGGTTGAGGATGTGGCTCAAGCGGTAGTGCGCTCGCCTGCATGCGTGTGGCCTGGGTTCGATCTTCAGCACCACATACAAAAAAGGTGTTGTGTTCGTCGAAAACTAAAAAATAAATATTAAAAAAAAAGCTTTTATGGAAAGGTAAAGTAAAATAGTTAGAAAAATTAGAAAATAAGATAAATGTAAGTGACCTATTCTAGCTGATATTAAATTGTATTATTTGCCAAAATAATTTAAACCATGTGGATGTGGGAAAAAAAATAGGAGTAGAACTAATAAACTGGAATGTAGTTAGTTGAAAAGTGCTTGCCTAATCCCCAGAACCACAATAAATAAAAATAAAAGATATTAAAACAAGTAGAATAGAATTTAAGAAGTGGGAATTTGGATCACAATGAAGGTGGCATTTAAATCAAGGGCAAATAGCTGAATCATGCAGTAAGTGGTAATATGACAACTAGGTAGGCATTGGAGAAGAAATTGGGCCCATATTTCAAATCATATGCCAAAATAAATTTGAAATATATAAAATACTTAAAATTAGAAGTAGCACCTATAGAATATTAGAAAAAAACATAAAACACTTTTTCTTACAAGCTTGGAGTTCATGTAAATATAACAAATTCCTGAAGTCATAAATGAAAAAGACTGATCAAATATTAACTAAATGAAAGTAAATGGAAGCTAAAGGAAAAAGTCACCATAAGCAAAGTCAAATAAACAAAAACAAAAACAAATTAGGTAAAAGTATTTTCGGGCTTGGGTTGTGGCTTAGTGGTAGAGTGCTTGCTTAGCAGTGTGAGGCACTAGGTTTGATTTTTAGCACTGCATATAAATAAGTAAATAAATAAAGGTCCATCAAAAACTAAAAAAAGATTATTTAAAAAAAGGATTTACAATTCATATTCCATACTATAGGTTTTTTAATATATAAGAACTTTTTAAAATCAATAATAAAAAGACTAACAACTCAATAGAAAAATGAACAGATGATATGAATAGATAATTCACCGGAAAGAGAATATTTAATATTTTATTAAATGTTAGTTAAAAATAAAAATAAAATGTTAATACAAATAAGTATTAATAAATAGAATATAAATATTAAGATATTAAACCTCACAATGAGAGGACAAATTAGAACTATTTGGAACACTATCTTTTCACCTGCTAGACTGGCAATTATAAAAAAAAAAATGGCAATACTATTGGTGACAGTGAGGAAATAACATTTGTAAACATTGCTGACAATAGTGTAAACTGGTATGAGATTTATGGAGAGCAACTTGGCATTATCTAGGAAAATTAAAATGCACACTCTTCTAGACGAACTTGCATATGTGGGAAAACACATATGACTCTGACTGTTCACTGCAACATTGTTTTTGATAGCAAAAGATCAGAAACAACCTAAAATGTCCTTTAGTAGGGAGATACCATGACATGGCCATACAACGGAATACTTTCTACAATAAGAAAAATAAAAGCAACTTGTAAAATGATGAGCATAATATGCTTCTGTTTTTGTAAAATGTAGAGGAAAAATGAAGAATACTCTCATGACTACTTATAGAGCAAGGACTATCTCAGAAAGGACACAGAGAAAACTGCATCCTGACTACCTTGGGAACAGAGAAACTGGGTTGCTGGGGGATAGGAGGGAAAAG
>NW_026003736.1:0-2147 GCF_001458135.2 Marmota marmota marmota | reverse complement strand
TAGGGAGCCTACATCCTGGGAACAAATTTTTATTCCTCACACTTCAGATAGAGCCCTAATATCCAGAGTATACAAAGAACTCAAAAAATTAGACAATAAGATAACAAATAACCCAATCAACAAATGGGCCAAGGACCTGAACAGACACTTCTCAGAGGAGGACATACAATCAATCAACAAGTACATGAAAAAATGCTCACCATCTCTAGCAGTCAGAGAAATGCAAATCAAAACCACCCTAAGATACCATCTCACTCCAGTAAGATTGGCAGCCATTAGGATGCAGAGCCTGGTGGAGGTGTGGATTTTCCCCAGAACGTGCGTGTAGAGTGCCGGTGAGAGTTCGGGAATAAAGAATTGCTGTTTGAATCTACAAGGCTGTGAGTGGCTCGTGATTTTGTGCCCAGCCAGACTGCGGCACCCATGTATTTAATAATTTTTTCTAAAAGAATAGAAAAAAAATATCTATGGTTTTAATAATTGACTTTTCAGGACCACAGACAGCTCAGCATATTTTAGTGACTTCACTCCTTCCCATTATTTCATTTCAAGGTCAAAAGTAAAATTACATACACATTGTATTTATATAATCTCTATTTTTAAATTTATATTTTTACTAAAAAAAAAAGTTCATGGCACTTATCTGTAACTCTGGTGTCTTAGAAGGCTTAAAAAAGAGGACTACAAATTCAAGGCCAGCATCAACTTAGACCCTCAGCAACTTAGCAAGACTGTTTCAAAATAAAATAGAAAAAGGACTGGAGATATAGCTCAGTAGCTCAGTGGTAAAGTACCCCTGAGCTCAATCCCAGTGAAAGAAAGAAGGGAGGAAGTGGGGGGAGAGGAAAGAAGGAGGGAAGGAAGGAGACACAAGCAAGCAAAAGTCATATTTGGGAACACTAGATCATTGGTTCATTTTTCCTACTTTCATGTATTTCTAGCTCCCAAAAGCTCATGCCTTTCTTGCAATAAAAAATTCACTCAGTTCATTTCCAAGAGTCCCCAAAGTCTTAACAGTTCCAGCATTACCCAAGAATCCAACTCTAAAGTCTTCTCTGAGACTGAGGGCAAACTCTTGGCTATGAGCTTTTGTAAAAATCAAAAGCAAGTTGCATACATCCAAAATACAATGGCACAGACTGAGCATTTTCATTCTAAAAGGGAGAGATAGAGAAAGAGAAAGAAGGAATGGAACCAAACACAGCCAGGTGCTGAGGTGCATGCCTGTAATCCCAGTGGCTCAGGAGGCTGAGATGGGAGGAACACAAATTCGAAGCCAGTATCAGCAATGTAGCAAGGCCCTGTGCAACTTAGTAAGACCCTGTTTTAAATCAAAAAGGGCTGGGGATGTGGCTCAATGGGTAAGCTCTCCTGGGCCCAATCCCCAGTGCCAAAAAACAAACAAAAATACTAACACCCAGTCAGGCCAATATTAAGTACTATAGCTCCATACCTGGCATCAGGGCATATGATGGTGAGATGTGATCCCCAAAGTTTTTGGGCATTCCTGCCTCTATGGTTTTGCTAGCTGTAGCCCACATGGAATGTCTCTTGGTCTGGCTCTGCTCACTTTCTGTAGTTTTCCTTGGCAAACTTTCTGTGTTCCTGACATCTCTTACTTTGGAGTTGTTTATTGCAGCTTTGGCTCCACTCTTATAGCTTTACGCATTGACATCTAAGGGGCTTCCTGCAGGGATTCAGACCTTGCTATACTTTGTCTGGCTTCCCAGGCCCTCATTTTCAATATTAGTAGAAGCCTGCATGACCCCTAACTCCAGCATCCTACATTCCTGCAGAATCAGCACCACATGGAGGACACCAATGTCTGCCACCAGCTCTAGCAGCAGCTTGGTCCCCTTAGACTAGGGCTACAACAGTCTCTGAGGGCCTGGATAGCTGAACATGGTGAATTGAATCCCTGGGAAGCAAATTCCTAGGCACCCCTGTGTGAGCAGGGTGTCCTCAAAAGAATTTGATTTTGATGATGAATATGATTTTGCTGATTCCTGAGATGCCCTCAAAGCATATGGGGAAAAGGGTACTCTTGTACATTGCTGGTGGGACTGCAAACTGGTGCGGCCAATTTGGAAAGCAGTATGGAGATTCCTGGGAAAGCTGGGAATGGAACCACCATTTGACCCAGCTAT
>NW_026003735.1:0-2147 GCF_001458135.2 Marmota marmota marmota | reverse complement strand
ATTGTAAACTTGAGGCCAGCCTGGGCAACTTAGTGAGGCCCTGTTTCAAAATAAAAATTTAAAAGACTGGGGATGTGCCTCAGGGAACGAGGACCCCTGGGTTTCATCTCCCCCACCCCCCTACCCCCGTGCTGGGAAACAAACCCAAATATCGACTCGTGGGATGGTTTTAGGTTAGTGAGGTGGAAGAACTTTGTAAGTTACGAATTGTTTCACAAACATGAGCTGCTGCCAATCAGGGTGAGAGACGTGATTTTGAAATGTGAATATTTGTCATTAGTCTTGCAATGGATCAGATCTTGGGCTCATTGCTGACACCTGCCTCCCCGCACCCCCCCATCTCCTCCTGGCTTGAAGGGAGAAGTTGTATTTCTCCTCCAAATTTCTGTTATAAAAGTAATTTAAGAAAATGAGTCATTTTTTTCCTTAAATAAGAGGATTGGACAAAATAGAATACGGTTGGTCAATGTGACATTGGTTAGAACAGAGACTTGAGGGGCCAGCCTCGTGCAGACCCCAGGCCTGCCACTCACCCCTGGGGACTCCTGAACAAGCTACCTGTCCCTCCGGGCCTCGGCTTCCTCTCTGTGAAGGGCACTTAGGGTACCCGCCCCGCAGCCTTGCCCTCAGGACTGTAAAGAGCTTAGAACAGCCCCCACAGCTGTCCCCAGAGTGTCCCACGGGCTTGGTGGGCGGGATTTGCACTCACCTGGGTGTTACGTTGTGAGTTGCTGCCCACCTTTTGCTAACACAAAGGAGGCCGCGGGAACGGGTTTGTGTATTTGGGACCGTCGCTCAGTGAGCTCAGTGAGTTTTCTTACGTTTCTCAGGTAGGAACCTGCAAACCCTTGACGGAGCCTGAGGGCTGACCTGGAATGTGTGTGTCCTGAGGTCCTAAGTTAGACTCCTAGACCATTCACGGCTTTACCCAGTGAGCATCTCCCAACGCCTGAGGGGTGTGGGCGCCCACCTGGGCGGGGAGGGGGCAGGGCCTTCCTCCAGGGCTGCTCCATCCAGGTGTCCTTCCTGTTGGCCTGCATGTTGATAGCTGTGCTCTTAGTTTACAGCTCCACTGTGTCATCTTGTAGAGGTGTAAACGCCACCAGAATGTGTCCCCAAACACCTTCAGAGGCAGAGGCAATGTGGTTTTTTTTATTCAAACAATGTTAGAAGCCAGGTACCATGGTGGCCCATGCCTGTCACCCTAGTGACTTGGGAAGCCGAACCAGGAGGATCACAAGTTTCTCAGCAACTTAGCAAGGACATAAGCAACCTAGCGAGGCCCTGTCTCTAGATAAAATATAGAAAGGGCTGGGGAAGTGGCTCCGTGGTGAAGCGCCCCGGGTTCAATCCCCAGTGCCAAAAATAAATTAAATTAAAAGTGAGCTAAGACGGTGAATACACCCCTCGTTCCTGAGGCAGCGCCGGTCTGCTCCTTGTGAACATTCCTCCTCCTCAGGTCTGGCGTTTCCCTGCCGTCTCCCCTGGACTATGTGCCGTGCTCTGAGTTCTAAGGGTTCCCCTGCTCGCCTGAGCTCACTCCTGGCCTTTGCCTCCGAGCCTGGCTCTCAGCCTGCCTTCTCTGGACCTGTGTGAACGTCTGTGTGTGCACCCCGAGAGCCTCCATTGCCCGGTGCTAATCTGTCCTCGTGACCTTGCTCCGAGCATGTCTACTGAACCAGGGTGCTCTTCCACGGAGCTACGTCCCCGGCCCTTTTGATCGGATTTTGAGACATTCTCACTAAGTCGACCTCTACTTCGGGACCCTCCTGCTTCAGCCTGCCACGTCACTGGGATGACAGGCCTGCCCCACGCACCGCACCGGCCTAGCTGCCCTTCAAGGCCACAACCCTCTGCTCCTCTCCTGTCTTGCTTCCTGGGTGTTTCCTTCAGAGTGTTTTAAGTCGACATCATCATAACTAGGAGCCGTGGCCTCTCTGAGTCAGTTAACAGAGCGGGAGCGAGGACCCTTCCGTCTTCTTTAAATAACTGACGTCTGGGTCTCCAAGTCAGCCCGGGCACTCCAGAGATAACAGGCTCCTCCGCTGACAGGAGGCAGGCAAACAGAGAATTCCTGAACGCTGACCGGGCAAGGAGGCCAGGACTTATCACCGAGCCGCAGCCGTGGAGAGTGGCCAAAGCCGGGG
>NW_026003734.1:5212-7630 GCF_001458135.2 Marmota marmota marmota | reverse complement strand
CACTACACTAACTCAACCCTAACTCTATCCCTAAACATAAATATAACCCTAACCCAAATACTAATGCTAACCTTTACCCTAACCCTTACATTAACACTAACCCTAACGGTAAATCTAAACCTAAACCTAATCTCACCTAAGCCTTACCCTAACACCAACCCTAACCCTAACCCTAACCCTAACCTAACCGTAACCATGACACTGACACTAAAACAAACCAAATCCTAACCCTAACATTTACACTAAAACTAACCCTAACCCTAACAATAACACTAACCTAAAACTAACACTAACACTAACACTAACCCTAACTCTAACCCTCAACCTAAACCTAAAGCTAACACTAACCCTAATCCTAAACTTAACACAAACCCTAAACCAAACCCTAGCCCGAACCTAATCCTAAAACTAAACTTCACCATAACACTAACTCTAACCCTAACTCTAACAAAAAACTTAAACAAATGCTAACATTAACATAATCCCTAACGTAACCCTAACACCAACACTAACTCTAAACCTAAAGCTAACCCTAAGACTAACACTAAACCTAAACCTCACCCTAACCCTAACACTAAACCTATCACTAACACTAAAATTAATCCTAACACTAACCCTAACCCTAACTCTATCCCTTACCCAAACACTAGTCCTAACCCTAACCCTAACCCTAACATAACAATAACCCTAACCCTAACACTAACACTAACCCTAAACCTAAACCTAAACCTATCACTAACACTAACTCTAAACGTAACAATAACCCTAATCATAAAACTTACCCTAAACCTCACCATAACACAAACACTAACCGTAACACAAATCTAACACTAACCCAATCCTTACACTAATCCTAAAATTAACCCTAACTCTAACCCTCACTTAACCTTTACCATAACCCTCAACCTAAGAAAATCCTAATCCTAATACTAAAGTAACACTAACACTAAACCAAACTTTATCCCTAACACTAACCCAAACTCTAACCACAACCCTAACACTAACCATACCCTAACCCTATCCCTAATGTTAACACTAACTCTAACGATATAACTAACCATAAGATTAAACCTAAAACTATACCAAAACCTAACACTAACCCTAAACCTAAACTTAACCCAAACACTAATACTAAACCTAACACTAATCCTTACTCTAAAACTAACCTTAATCCTAACACTAACTCTAACCCTAACCCTTAGCCTAAGCCTAAAACTAACCCTAAACCTAAGACTAAACCTAAGCCTTACCCTAAATTAAACCCTGTCACTAACAATAACCCTAACCCTTACCTAAAGTTAACCCTAACCCTAAACCTAACACTAACAAAACCCTAACTATAACCCTAACACTAACATAAAACTAACACTAAACCTAACCCTAACTCTAACCCTCACCGTAAAGTTAACAATAATCCTAACCCTAACCCAAACACGAACCCTAACCCTACCCCTCACCCGAAACTAACTCTAACAGTAAACCTTATTGTATCACTAACCATAACAGTACTCCTCGCTATAAACATTGCCATAATACTAACCCTAGAAATAGCCCTAATCAGAAAACTAGTTCTTTCATTAGCTAACACAAATCCTAGCCCTGATCAGAGCCCCGACTCTAACCATATCCCTAACCATATCTCTAACCCTATGCCTTACCCTAAGCAAAAGCCTCTCTCTAAAGCTACTCTAGTGCTAAACTTAATCCTTAGCCTACCCTAAACCCTAACTCTATTACTAGTCCTAAACCTAGCCCTCATTCTAGCTTTAACCCTAATCCTAACCCTGACCCTTATAATGACCCTAAAATTAACCCTAGATCTAATCCTGACCCTAACCTTAAACTGAATCCTAACACTACCTCTATCAGTAAACCTATACCTAAACCTAACTGTAACACTAGCACTAGACCAAACCTAATCCGAAATATAGTCATAAATCTAGGCTTAGCCCTAAAGAAACACCTAGCACTAGCCCTAACAATAACCCTTAACCTAATGTAAAGGTTAAATCTATCACTAGACCAAATGCTAGTCCTAATTGTGGCCTTAAACATAATACTAATCCTAACCCAAAAATGACCCATAACCTAATAGAAACCCTAGCTCTAAACCTTAACCTAAACCAAACCCTAACCCTAACACTAGACATATTCATAAACCTGACCCTAACATTAGCCATAACTATATCCCTAACTCTTACATTACCCATAGCCCCAATGTTAGCCCTAAACATCACACAAAACCTAACCCTTATCCAAGCCCTAAACCTAGCCCTAATCATTACCCTAACCATAACCTTAGACCTAACCCTAATCCTAACCCTCAACCTAGCCCTAATCCTAGTTCAAACTCTAATCCTTAGTCTAAATATAACCCTAAACCTAAACTTAACCCTAGCCCTGACTCAAACCCTAACC
>NW_026003734.1:0-1617 GCF_001458135.2 Marmota marmota marmota | reverse complement strand
TAAATATAACCATGACCCTGACTCATATCCAAACACTAAAACTAGCTCTAAACCTAACCCTAACATTAGGTGTAGCCCTAAACTTAACCCTAAAACTAACCCTAGTTGTAACCCTATTTCTTACAATAGCCCTAACTCTAATACAAAACTACCCTAATCCAAGCCCTAAATTGAGCTTTAAACACTAAACCTAACTCTAACACTAGTCCTAACCTTAGCTCTAAAACTATCGTTTACCCTAAGCCAAACCCTCACCCTAGTGCTAACAGTATTCTTAGTGCTAATCCTTAGCTTAACCAAAACCTAACTCTATATCTAGCCCTAGCCCTAGCCTTCATTCTAGATCTAACCATAATCCAAACCCTAACCCTATCCCTGACCATTAGTCTGACCCTAACACTAATCTTAGGTCTAAATCTAAACATAACCCTAAACAGAACCCAAACACTAGCCCTACTGGTAGCCTTATACCTAAACCTAGCCCTAACACTAGCCCTAGACCTAAACTGAATCCTAAATCTAGCTTTATCAATAGCTCTAGACCTAACGACAAACTAGACCTAGCCTTAACAATAACCCTTAACCTAACACAAACTCTAACCATGCCTCTAGACCTCACCGTACTCTTAATTCTGGATTTAACCCTAATCATTACCCTATGCGAACACTGTCCCTGACACTAACACTAACCCTAGCTTTAAATTTCACCCTAACCCTAAAACTAAACTTAAAATTACACCTAGCCCTAACATTAACCATAAAACTAGTCATAATCATTATACCAGTTCTTACATTAGCCATAGCACTAATCTATCACAAAACCTACTCCTAATTCAAGCTCTACCTTAGCTTTAACCCTAAAGCTAACCCTAACCTAACTATAAAATTAGACCTAAGTATAACCTAAGCCTAACCCTAGACCTAATCCTAACCAAAACCCTAGCCCTAACCCTAGCTCTAACCCTATTCATTACCCTAAGAAAACTATAATTCTTATGCTAACCCTAGGCGGAACCCTAATTCCTAGAACTAGCCTTAATCCTATCTATTAACCTAAACCTCACCTGAACCCTAAACTTAACTGTGGAATTACACGATGCCTAAACATAACCTAATTTGAGCCCTAAACCTAAACCTTAGCCTAACCCCAACCCTAAACTTTACCCTGACTCTAATAATACCCCTAGCTCTAAACCTGACCCTAACAAGAAACCTAAATTTACAATATACCGAGCCATAAAACTAACCTTAAACTATCCCTAACCGTACCCTAGAACTGATATTAGCCCTAACCCTAATACAAAACTTAGCCCACATTCTAGCAAGGAACCTCACCTTAATCATAACCCTAATCCTAACGTTAACATTAATCTTAACCCTAATTCTCACCCTAGTCCTAGAACTAGCTATATTCCCATCTCTTACCCTAAACCTAACACTAATCCTAGCCCTAAGCCTAGGCATAACCCTAACACTAACCCTAGCCCTAATCCAAGTCCTAATTTGGCCTTATCCCTAACCCTAACCCTAGAACTAAGACTAACTCTAACTCTCACACTAGCCCTATACCTAGTTCTAACCCTATCACTTACCATCACCATATATCTAGCCCTAAAC
>NW_026003733.1:0-2148 GCF_001458135.2 Marmota marmota marmota | reverse complement strand
CCTCACAGAGTTGAAGTAGGCATCACCATTTCATTACCACTGATCAAAGCTTCCCACAACAAAGCCCTTTCGTCCAATTTTAAAAGACAATAAAAGGATTAAAATAATTTTACAATACTAGAGCTGGAAGACACTTTGATGAACACAATTACAAAACCTAATTCTACAGAGGAGAAAACCAAGCCACAGAAAAGTTCAATGAAGATGATGATGGAAAAGAAAATGACAAGGACAAAAAAAAAAAATCATAGGCCCAAGAATGGAATGTAACCATGCTCCAAACCACGACAATTCCTGTTCTGCCACAATATACTTCTTTTTTCCAGCCCTTCTCTATGCAAAGAAGAAATAAATTACAAATTTTACAACTTGTGTTATGACCTGAAAATGTTTTTACACTTCTCTTGAAGCAACATGCATTTTCATTTCATAAGCCCTACAATTTTCTGCGATAGCATACAACCAATTCTTGTTATTGAGAAACCTTTGCTTATTACATTTTGTTAAAGACCAAAGATGAGGGCCTCTCTCAATAGTATCGTGTGGGGAAAAGACAGGATGAACCAGAAGAGCACAGAGCCCATGATCAAGCTTAAAGATAGGGAATGGTGATAACTCTAGTCTTCTGGTATCATTTTAGCAGAAGTCTTTCTAGGGACAGGGTAGGGGAATATGAAACACCTACAGGTAAACAAACTGGGGCCAATTCAGTTGATTCCAAAAAATGCACCAAAGATGTATAGCTGGCTTCATTCCAGACAGTGCCCCACCTCTATAAGCTTATCACCATCATTCTAGGAAAGACGCCCGCTTCTCTCTGCCTGGCCTCTGTTAACACAAACCAATTACCACTGAAAGGTGAATCTCTCCCACGGCAGACAGGCTAAGCAAACTCTGAACCACAAGGACTGGTCAAGAAAGCCTCCTAACACTGATGGTTTTCAATATGGTTTTATGAATATCTTGTGCAATTTTAGAGAGAAACAACTTTTTTGCATATTAATAGATAAGGAAGAGAAATCCACATTAATCCCACAACCCACTGTTCTTTGAATAATATTTTTATTTAAAATTTAAATTTACAATGAGCATAGTTTTTTTTTTTTTACTTTTCGGTCAGAAGTAAATTGGGCAGAAAACTAAAAAGTAGTAATACAGAGGGTTATTGTGGAGATTAACTGGGTAATATTCTTTAAACTTGATATGTAATATTAAAAGTCAATATATAAGCATTCACCATTGCTTTTGTTATTCTGACCCTTGAAATGAACCTTATGAAAACCACAATGACAAAATATGCTTTATATCTGGGAAGGATTAAATATATTGTGCCAGTGCATTTCTCTACTGAAACCAGTCATATTTTTGGAAGTACAGACAGCTGTATTCCATGTATCAAACTGCAAACGCCATGGTAACCACTGTTCCTAAGCAATTGTAGAATGATGTGTGTGGTCCACTTTCCATATGATAAGAGGAGAGTGGAGGGGAAAATAAAATGTTACCCGATGATCTGGATTAAAAAACAGTATATTTCTTAAAGATTACAAATACAAACTTTACATATAGAAGAGTACAGCCTTAATTACTTTGTTGAAAAGTAGGATTAAAATCAATTAAGTAAAATGAAAACAAATATATACCTACTCATACAAGCAGATACATCATCTGCTTGTAAGCCATTGATATAAAAGTGAGTAAAAGATGAAGACAGCACATATTTTAAAAAATTAAGTTACTTATTAAAAATGAATACTCTAGGTATTAAATTTCACTTGCATAATACTAGATGGCAAAAGTCTCAATTGCTCAATCTTTGAGTGTTTGTAGCAGAATGCAAAAGGAGACAAAATGAAATATCCACTAGAGATTATTCCGACTGTGTTTTCAGTCACAACTCAATATCCCAAGAAAATGGCATACCATGTTAGTGGTCAGTGGAAAAGCTGGTGGGTGTTGTATACACATAGCTCTAAGCCACAAAGACACACCAAATATGTCAAATGAAAAATTCTCCCAAAGGTTCTATGAATTCTGAGTCAAGATTATCCACAAATTCAACTCTTTTACCTCTTCTTCTAATGTAATAAATCTAGTTTCTGCACATACAGTGCAGAAACTAGATTTCTGAACTTAGTTTTAGTTCCA
>NW_026003732.1:0-2148 GCF_001458135.2 Marmota marmota marmota | reverse complement strand
CCCCACTTGATAGTGGTGCGCTATCTTTTTTATATGTTTTTGTATTCATTTGCCAGAATTTTATTGAGGATTTTTGCATCTATGTTCATTAGAGTTATTGGTCTGAAGCTTCCTTTCTTTGATGTGTCTTTGCCTGGTTTTGGATGAAAGACCTAAGCAATCTCAATCTACTTGGGACCTCATTTTGCTCTGAAACTTAACCTCTGACCTACTGTAGTCTTAAAGTCAGGAAAATACCACAGAAAAGCTCTGTGGAAACAGTTCTCGGAAAAGCCAAAGCCACCGCAGATGGTGATCACCTAAGATAGGCCAAGATATCCACATATCTGAAATTCCAGATGGCCCCCACCTAGGTGTGGTGACCAATATCTAATCTAGAAGCCCTGCAGTTTGGCACGTACCCCCCTTGTGACATCCTCACGATTTAAACCAATCAATTTTATGTGCGTCAATCCCTTGAACTAACCAATAATTCTTTCCAGATTCTTTCCCGCCACTTGATACACTAATCATGTTTTAGAGTTTTTATTTGATTTTCCCGCAGTGTGTGATGATTTGCTAAGAGATGCTATGATGTATGTGGGGGTCCCCGCCTTCTCCAAAGAATGTATAAAACTGCTACAAACCCTGGGCTCAGGGCCTCTCAGCATCACCTGTTGCTGTGTGCTTTCGGAGGACCGAGCTAGCTCGCAATAAACACCTCTTTGCTGCTTACATCGATCTTGGTCTCTGGTGGTCTTTTGGGGGTCCCGAATTCGAGCATAACATGGAATCAGGATGATATTGGCCTCATAGAATGAGTTTGGAAGTGCTCCCTCTTTTTCTATTTCCTGAAATAAATTGAAGAGTATTGGTTTTAGTTCTTCTTTAAATTGTGTATATCATCCTGATTCAACTTGGGCAAATCAAATGACCCTAGAAATTTGTCTATGCCTTCAATATTTTCTATTATATTAGAGTATAAATTTTCAAAATAATTTTTAATCATCTTCTGTATTTCTGTCTGTTGTGATTTTTCCTTTTTCATCACATATGTTAGTAATTAGAGTTTTCTCTCTCCTTCTCTTCATTAGCATGGTTAAGGGTTTGTTAATTTTATTTATTTTTTCAAAGAACCAACTATTTGTTTTGTCAATTTTTTCAATTGTTTCCTTTGTTTTGATTTCATTGATTTCAGCTCTGATTTTAATTATTTCGTGTCTTCTACTGCTCTTGGTGTTGATTTGTTCTTCTTTTTCTAGGGCTTTGAGATGTAATGTTAAGTCATTTATTTGTTGACTTTTTCTTTTTTTAAGGAATGAACTCCATGCAATAAACTTTTTTCTTAGCACTGCCTTCATAGTGTCCCAAGGATTTTGATACGTTGTATCAGTGTTCTCATTCACCTCTAAGAATTTTTTAATCTCCTCCTTGATGTCTTTTGCAACCCATTGTTCATTCAGTAGTGTATTATTTAGTTGAAGTAGCTTTGATTTTTTATTTTATCATTGATTTCTAATTTCTTTCCATTATGATCTGATAGAATGCAAGGTAGTATCTCTACTTTTTTATATTTGCTAAGAGTTGCTTTGTAGCATAATATATGGTCTATTTTAGAGAAGGATCCATGTGCTGCTAAGAAGAAAGTGTATTAGTTCATTGAAGGATGAAATATTCTATATATATCAGTTAAGTCTAAGTTATTGATTGTATTATTGAGTTCTTAATCATAATCTTGAAAGACACAATCTCAAATGTCATAATCCTAAATGTTGAAACCCTGAAAGATTAAAATTCCTAAAGTCTAATATTCCCAATGTCTAAATTCCTTAAAGATCAAAATTCCAAAAATTATAATCCCAAAATATTAAAATCCCAAATACTGAAATCGTAAAAACCCAAATCCTGAAAACTACATGTCACATTTTTTTTAATGCAAAAGCTTCTATAAAAAGGATATAAAGCCAAATTCTAGGAAGGGCTTAGTGCATTTTCAACTATATGCAGAATAGTTGCCAAATTATTCAATCAGACTACTTCTTCTCCTGCCCAAGCTCTTTCAATAATAATAACAACAATGCCCTTCCTCAGACAATAAAAGAACTTGACAAACTCAAGTTTGTCATACTGGTCTGGGAAAATCAGGATGGAGTCCTCATCCCCCCCACC
>NW_026003731.1:0-2148 GCF_001458135.2 Marmota marmota marmota | reverse complement strand
GATGGATGGACAGATAGATGAATGGATGGATGGACAGATGGATGGATGGATGCATGCATGCATGCATGGATAGATGGATGGATGCATGGATGCATGGATGGATGGATGAACTGATGGATATATGAATGGATAGATGGATGGATGGATGGATGGATGGATGGATAGATAGATGAATGGATGGATGGACAGATGGATGTAGGATGGATGGATGGGTGGATGGATAGAAGGATGGATGCATGGATGCATGGATGGATGGACAGACAGTCCGATAGAGGGAGGGAGGGAGGAGGGATGGAGCGATGGATGGATGGACAGATAGATGCGTGGGTGGATGGATGGAGGGATGGATAGTGAATGGAAGCCCCAGCAAAGCAGAACTGAGAACTGGAGCCCCGTGGAGACTCCTTGTTCGATCCCTGCACCCTGTGGCGCTCACTCGTCCCTAATTTCTTTCTTCAGCCAGTGCCAGGTGAGCTTTTGTCGCTGGCCACCCAGAGGGCTGACGTGGAGCCCTCCCTAGGGAGGTCACTCAGTTCAAGTTCAGCCCCATAAGTGATTGGGGGGGGGGGCTCTTTAGGAAGGCGTTGTAATGACAGGGGTTGGGGAGCAGGGGTCCTGGGGGTCAGAAAGAACAACGGAAGGGCCACACAGAACATCGCGGGGACATCCAAAGGGAGCCACCCTGGAGGCGTGAGGAGCAAGGCCGACTGGGGAGGTGCGCACAGTCCACAGAGATCGAGCACCACGGCTCCACCCCCCAGCCTCCCAGGGCCCAATGGAGAGGCTGAGTGTCTGAGTGACGCTGATATAAACCAATGAGAGCCCCGCATTCCTCAAGCCTCCGTGATTGGTTCAGGGGTGGGCACGTGACTCAAGTAGGACCAATCAGAGCCAAGGCACATCAGATTTAAATGCTTTGTCAGCGTCTGAGGTCTCGGACCAGGTCCCCTGTCCACCTTCCCCCAACACCATCACCCCATCGCTTCCCCTGCATGTCCCCCCCTCAAACTCAATTGAAATCACAGCCCAGCTTTGTGCCCTTGGGGTCTGACCTTCCTAGCTAGGAAAATCTCCTTGAGGACAGATGACCATGTCCTCCAGGGTCTCAGTAGAATTCCCACCCACGTGACTTCCAGCCCAGAGATGGACAGCGAGGAAAAGTGACCAGTAGCTACCCTTTCTTGACTGCCCCCCTCCATGCACCAGGACCCAAACCAGGGACTTCTCCCAGCGTTATCTTGAATGGACACTCAGCAACCCTCATGGCTGGACAGATGAAGAGACTGACGTCCCAGGAGGACCCCATGACAAGCAAATAACAGAGCTGTCTGACCCTGGACGCTCGGTGCTATTTCGACTCACACTGAAGAATGGCAAGGAAACAGCTCCAAGCAGGACTCAGTCTTCAAACAAAATGACCTGCCCAGTGTCCCCTCAGCTCCTCCTCTTCTTGCAGACGCCTCCTCCCGCCCTCCCATCCCTGGCTCAGCGAGGGGACAGAAGGGTCCTCAAAGGTCCCTGCTGACTGAGCTAGGAGAGGCTTCCTTTGTTCAAACCCATCGTCTTTCGTAATTAGAAAATAAATTACTTTTTCCTTCAAGTAACAAACCTGGTTCACGCGACGACGTGGATAAGGATAAGACGCAGGGACTAGTCGGTGGTGTGACAGGTGGGACAAGCCAGTGTCCTATCAGCCCATCCAGGCGGCTGAGGCCCCGCAGACAAGAAAGAGCCGGGGGATTGGGAAGGGGAGAATGGGGGAGGGAGAAGCTGATGGGGAGGGGACAGACGGGCAGAGGGGGACAGCAGCTTGGCCAAGGCTCCTTTGTGTCAGCCAGCAAGAAGACAATCCATGCATCTCTGAAAGAGGGTCCCTCGGGGTGTCACTCCAAAGGGACAATGAGTTTGAAATCTGTCCTCTTTACTCCCCGACACACGGAGTGTGTGTGTGTGTGTGTGTGTGTGCGTGTGTGTGTGTGTGTCGCCAGCGGCCATTCTATGTGGCCACGCGGAAGCAAGCTGCCCTCAACTTGGATCCTTGCAAATTCTTTTAATTTCTTTCTTTTTTTCTTTACTTTGGTCCCAGAGATTGAACTCAGAGGCACTTAAGCCACCAAACCCCACCCCCAGCCCCTTTTTCTATTTTAT
>NW_026003730.1:0-2148 GCF_001458135.2 Marmota marmota marmota | reverse complement strand
GAGGGAGAGAGAGAGTAGGAGAGAGAGGGAGGAGCCAATCACTTCACCTCCTGCATTAACACAGGAGCTTTCAGGGACACCTCAAATCCAGACCCTAAGTTGTAGCCTCAAAAATGTGATCCTTCTGCTTCAGCCTCCACGTAGCTGGGATCTCAGGTGTGCCCTTGGCCTGGCATCGGTTCTCTTTTTAAGAGGTGTGAAAATATGAAAGACAGTTTCTGCTGGCTGGCTTACTTGCCACTTGGGGTGCTCTTACCTCCTTTGTGGGGACCAGACTCCCCCTGGTGTCACTTGCTTAGAGAACTTCTGCAGTATGTCTTGTGGTACAGGTTTGCCGGAGAGGAATTCACTTGGCTGTTTAACCTGTGGTCTGGGGACACATTGTCACTGACCACAGGTTTCCAGGTTGCAGAGCATCTTCTTTCACTGCCCTGCAGTTGTCCCCTTGTCTGTGGCTTGCGTCATTTCTGATGAGACCCCCACGGTCATCCTTGTCTTCATTCCTCTGTCCATTCATGCCTCCCTTCCCGCCTGCCCACGGGGTGCTTTCTTCTCATCATCACTGAAACTTTCTTCTGTGTATTCGTGGTCTTCTTCACGGCTCTTGTGACTAGGGTTCACTAAGTTCTCAAATCTGTGGGTTTACTATTTTTATTAAATTTACAAAGTTCTCAGTCATCACCTCTTTAAACACGGCCCAATATGGTGTTGCTTTTGACTTAGTCAATTATCACCCACTGCCCCCACCCCCCGTCCATTACTGGGGGTTGAACCCATGGTCCAATTTATAAATCCCTAGTCCCCTTCTGGGGTTCCAATCGCATGTGTGTTAGGTCAATTAAAGCTGTCTCAAAGATCACTGGCAGTCTTGGTGTCTCCTTGTCTCATGTTGGGTAATTTCTAGTTCTATATCAATAATGGCTTTTTGTGAAGGGCCTAATTTGCTATCAGTTCCACTGTCATTTCCATGCCGGGCATGACATTTGTCATCGCTGGGAGTTTGATTGAATCTGTTTTATAGATTCTGTTTTATATATTCTATCTTTTTGGACATGTTGAAAATTAGCTATAACATGGTTTTAGTGTTCTTGTCTGTTAATTCTTATTATGGGCTTCATTTCTGGGTCTGTTTCTATTGACTGATTTTTCTCCTCGTCATGTGTTTTTCTGTTTCTTTGCAAGCCTGGTTGTTGTTTATTGGCTTCTAAACATTGTAGGGTGCTGGGTAATTTTGTTTCTTGTAATATTTTTCTGGGACATGGTTAAGTTACTTGTAAATAGTTTGACCCTTGGGAAGATTGTTTTTGCTTTTTTAGGTGGTGCTAGTTAAACCTTCATTATAGGACTAGTTTTTACACAAGAAAGTTTGCTCCAATGAGACAGACTTCCTGAGTGCTCTATACTGTGCCTGTGAATGATAAGGCTTATTTATTTATTCATTTATTCTTAATCTTGGGCAGTGGGAACACAAACCTTCTCAGTATGGGTTTAAAATTTTTAAAAATGTTAACAAATTATGGGGAAATACACTTACACATGCCTATACACCTGCATACATACATACGTACATATGATAAAATTCACCATTTTAGACACTCCAAGTGTACACCTAATGGCACCTGGGTAGTAGAGCTCAGTCCCTTCTGAGGGAGCTCCCTAGGTCTCCCCACCCCTGTCTCCTTCCAGCCTTCCTTCAGCTCAACCCCCCGACATGAATGCAAGCGTGGGCAAGGACTGTGGCTGAAGGCAGTGCCCTTGGCTGAGGCCGCCCTCAGTGGTGCCCTCAGCTCAGCCTGGGGTGTCTCTCTTCCCTCTTCTGCTCAAATAATCAGCTTTTCCTGCAAGTTTCATGTATCACTTAGAGATCTACTATGGAAGCTGAGGGTTTTATACAACTTTGACCATTTTCTATCCTGAGCTCTATCCTTCCTACAATTTGGTCACAATTTTTGATTAAGCCCATAGAAGAATTTACATTAGTTCATGAGCTACATAAATGTAATCCACAGTAGCACACATGATCACAGCTCCTTGCTGGGACTGCTTTTCTTTTAAAACATTTAAAATGAGTGCCCCTCTTAGAACTGTACATAGTTTGATATTGTGGATAATTCCAAGGCTGATTGATAGAAATTTTAATTACTCTTC
>NW_026003729.1:0-2148 GCF_001458135.2 Marmota marmota marmota | reverse complement strand
CTATGAACCTAGACCTGACATTACTCTTAGCCATAATTCTTGCCCTAAAACTAGCACAAAACCTAGCCCTAATCCTAGCCTTAAATCTAGACTTAATCCTAAACCTAACCATAACCCTAGCCCTAAACCTAAAGCTAATCATAAAACTAGCCCTAAATCTAACCATAGCACTAAAACAAAACTCAGCAAAAGGCCTAACACTAACCTTAACTTCAACCAAAACTGATCACTGCATCTAGATCTAACACTACCCTAATTCGAGTCCTAATCATAACCTTAAAAATAACCCTGAACCTGACTTATATCCTAACACTCATCCTAGCTCTAAACACCACCCTAAACTTAAACTGAACCCTAAGAGTAAACCTAGCCCTAATTCAAGTCCTAAGCCTAAACCTAAAATTAACCCTGACCTGCCTGATATCCTAACACTATCCCTAGCTATAAATATCACCCTAATCTTAAACCGAACCATAACACTTGGCCTACCCCTATACCTAACCCTAATTTTAACCCTAGTTCTTATATTAGCCATTACCCTAACCCTAGCCTTAAACCTCACACAAAAACTAGCCCTAATCTGAGCCCTAACCTAGCTTAAACCCTAACCATAAACCTAACCCTAGCCCTAACCCTATGCCTTACCCTGAGAAAAACCTTAACCCTAATGGTAACCCTAGACCTATTACTAATACTTAGGCTAACCAAATCCTAACCCTATTAACAGTCCTAACACTATATCTCATTCTAGCTCTAACACTATCCCAAACCCTAACCCCAAAGCTGACTCTTATTCTGACCATAACATAAACACTAGGTCTAAACATGACCCTAACCATAAACCAAACCCTAACACTTGCCCTACTTCTAACCTTATACCTAAACCTAACCCTACCACTAGCTCTAGACTTAAACCTAATCCTAAATCTAGCCTGAACTCTAGCTATAGACCTAAACAAAATCCTAGCCCTAACAAAAACCTGTACCTAACCCAAACACTAACTCTACCCCTAGACGTAAACCTAGTCCTAATTCTGGCTTTAAACCCTAACTTTAACTCCAACCCAAACACTGATCCTGGCTTTAAAACTAAACCTAACTCTAAACCTGAAACTAACCAAAACCTAAACCTAATTCTAGACCAATCCATAAACCTAACCCTAAATCTAGCCCTAATAATAACCCTAGATCTTACATTACCCATAGCCCTAACCTTAGGACTAAACCTAACTCTAAACATAGAGCCAATTTTAGGCCTAAACCTAGCCCTAAGCATAACCCTAACCCTAACACTAGCCCTATACCTAATCCTAGCCATCACCTTAGTCCTAAGATAGCTCAAAGCCTAAACCTTACCCCAAACATAAACATAGAACTATCCCTAAGTCTCATCCTAACCCTACCCCATATCCTAAACTTAACCTAGCCCTAAACCTAGCTCTAAAGCTACCCTAAACCCTAACCCTAAATATAAACTTATAGATAGTCCTAGCCCGAACCCTAACGTTAACTCTAACCCTAATTGGAAAACTAACCATAGATATAACCCTAAAATTAAACTAAGCATAGCCCTAACTCTAGATCAAACCATAAACCTAACCATAAACCTAAACATATCCACAGCTCCAATCCTAACACTATCACTTATTCTAACTCTACACTAAATCTAAACCTAACCTAACCCTATCCGTTACCTTAACCCTAACCCTAACGTTAATGATAACACTAGCCCTAACTCTAACCCTAAACCTACTATAATTCTATCCCTATACCTAACCCTAAACCTAGCCCTAAACTTAGCTGAAAATCTAACCTTTATGCTAAACATAACCCTAAACATAAACCTAAACCTAACCCTAGTTCTAACACTAACTCTAATCATAACTCAAGGCATATTCCTAACCATAACTCAAGTTCTAACCTAAGCTCTAACCCTATCAATTACCATAACCATAATCCTTACCCTAATACTAACCCTAAGCCTAACCCTAGCCCTATCTCTAATGCTAACTGTACCAATTACCCTAAACCAAACCTGAACCTTAAAACAAACACTAACTATACCCCAACCCTAACCCTAATGCTAATTTGAGCTGTAAACCTAAATCGTTACCTAAGCCAAATCTTAATCCTAATAATTGCCTGACC
>NW_026003728.1:0-2148 GCF_001458135.2 Marmota marmota marmota | reverse complement strand
CCAAGGACCTGAACAGACACGTCTCGGAAGAGGATATACAATCAGTCAACAAATATACAAAAAAAAAAAAAAAAATGCTCATCATCTCTAGCAATCAGAGAAATGAAAATCAAAATTACTCTAAGATATCATCTCACTTCAGTCAGAAAGACAGCTTTTATGAAGACAAACAACAATAAGTGTTGGCAAGGATGTGGGGAAAAAGGTACACTCATACATTGCAGGGGGTACTGCAAATTGGTGCAACCAATTTGGAAAGCAGTATGGAGATTCCTTGGAAATCTGGGAATGGAACCACCATTTGACTCAGCTATTCCTCTCCTCAGATTATACCCAAAGGACTTAAAAACAGCGTACTACAGGGACACAGCCACATCAATGTTTATAGCAGCACAATTCACAATAGCTAAACTGTGAAGCCAAACTAGATGCCCTTCAGTGGGTGAATGGATAAAAAAATGTGGCATATATACATAATGGAATTTTACTCAGCAATAAAAGAGAATAAAATCATGGCATTTTGCAGGTAAATGGATGATGTTGAAGAAGATAATGCTAAGTAAAGTTAGCCAATCCCCAAAAAACACATGCTGGATGTTTTCTCTGATATAAGGAGGCTGACTCATAGTGGGGTAGGGAGGGGGAGCATGGGAGGAATACATGAATTCTAGATAGGGAAGAGGGAAGGGAGGGACAGGTAGGAGGCAGGGAATTAGCAAGGATGGTGGAATGTGATGGACATCATTATCCAAAGTATATGTATGAAGACACGAATTGGATATCAACCTACTTTATATACAAACAGAGATATGAAAAATTGTGGTCTATATGTGTAATAAGAATTGTAGTGCAAAAAAAAAAAAAACCCAAAGTACATGTATAAAGACATGAATTGGCATGAACATACTTTACATATCATATAAAGATATGAAAAATTGTTCTCTATAAGTATAATAAGAATTGTAATGCATTCTGCTGTTGTGCATTTAAAAAATAAAATCAATAAAAAAGAATTTCAGTACCTTTTCCAATATTTTGTGTCATTAAATGAGCAAAGGAACTGAACAGATACGTCTCAAAAGAAGAAATGGTCAACAAATGTATGAAAAAATGTTCAACATCTCTAACAATTATAGAAATGCAAATTAAAAGTACACTGAGATTTCATCTTCTGTCAGAATGGCAGTTTTTAAGAATACAAGTGCCATAACCAACATGGCCAAAATAGCAGGTTACAGTGAGGGGCAATGGGAGATTAAAACAATAAAGACTCATGTATGTAGATTGTGAAGATAACCGCTGGGACTGGGTGGACTGATGGAGAAGCAGGTTTAAAGAATTATGCCAGAGATCTTTATTATATATGTCTCATTATTCAGATTAAAGACTATGCAAACATTCTTTTTATTCATGAAAGTTACAGAGTTAGCAATAATATTTGGTTTATTCCTCAGTTACATACTACAGTTGCAATGTGCAATGTTAGGAAATTTGTGTAGCTCTCAAGAAAGTCCATTGTTTAAAGTTACTGTTATGCTAGCAGGTTCAGGAGCAGCAGAGCTAGTGAAACATTGTGGTTGTCTAGCAAAAGAGTTCCTGTATTCCCAGGAGCTGTGTGCCTGAGATCAAGGTCAAGGCTGATAAGACTTTACCACAGAACCTCCTCATGAAGGGCATTACCAAAGCAATTAGGCTTCCTGCATCTTTGCACAGAAACTTTCCCAGGCACCAAGCTTGCCACAGCCAAGAAGTCATCAGGGACCCAATTTCAGACACTGTCTTCCCATTCACTGTCATCACTCTCCACATACATGTAACAATAAATGTTGGAGAGGATGTGGGAAAAAGGGTGGGACTTAAAATTGGTGCAACCAATCTGGAAAGCAGTATGGAGATTCCTCAAAAAACTAAGAATGGAACCACCATTAGACCCAGCTATCTCACACCTCAGCATATATCCAAAGAATTTAAAATCAGCATATGACAGTGATGCAGCCATGTAAATGTTAGTAGCAGCACAATTCACAATAGCTAAGCTATAGAGCCAAACTAGATGCCCTTCAACAGATGAATAGATGAAAAAAGATTATATATATATATATATATACACACACACACACACACACACACACACACATATACATACAC
>NW_026003727.1:0-2149 GCF_001458135.2 Marmota marmota marmota | reverse complement strand
GCCTATCCCTAAACTGAACCCTAACAGTAGCCTTTCCATTAACCTTATACCTAAACCTAACCCTAACACTAGCACTAGACCTAAACCTAATCCTAAATCTAGCCATAACTCGAACCCTAGATCTAATGAAAAACCTAGACATAGCCCTAAAAATAACCCTTAGCATCAGCCAAACACTAATTCTTACCCTAGACTTAATTCTGGCTTTAATTCTAACCATAACACTAACCTGAACACTGACCCTGACACTAACAGTAACCCTAGCTCTAAACACCACCTCAAACCTAAACCTAACACTAAAACTATACCTAGCCCTAATATTAACTGTAAAAATAGCCTGAATCATAACAATTTCTTACATTAGCTGTAGCCCTAACCTATCGCAAAACCTAGCCCTAATCCAAGGCCTACCCTAGCTTTAACCCTAAAGCTAATCCTAATCCTAGGCATAGCCCTAAACCTAAGCCTAAGCCTAAACCTACACCTAATCCTTAGCATAACCCTAGCCCTTATGCTAGCTCTAACCTATCCATTACTCTAATGGTAACAGTAACCCTTATGCTAACCCTAGGCCAAACCCTAATCCTATCCCTAACCCTAAACTTATCCATTACCATACACTTAACCTGAACCCTAAAGCTAAAACTATTATTACCCTATATTTAACAATAATGCTAATTCAAGCCCTAAACCTAAAACTTAACCTAACAAAATCCCTAAATCTGACCCTAAACCTAATAGTACCCCTAGCTCTTAACTTGACCCTAACCATACACCTAACCTTTAAAATAACCTAACTATAAATCTAACCCAAAACTATCCCTAACTGTATCTCTAGACCTGACTTTTGCCCTAGCTCTAATTCTAGTCCTAACCCTAACACAAAAATTAGTCCACATCCGAGCCATAAACTTCACCTAAATCAAAAACCTAATCCAAACCCTAATTATAACCCTCACCCTAGCCACAAAACTAGCTATAATCCCAACCCTTACCCTAAATCTAACTCTAACCCTAAACCTAACATTAACCCTAGCCCTAACCTTAGACCTAGCCCTAATACTAACCCTTGCCCTAAGATTAACTCTAACTCTTGACCTAACCCTACACCAAGTTCTAACCAAATCCCTTACCTTCATCATAAACCTAGCCCTAAACTTAGCCCTAACACTAGCCCTATCCTTCACCCTAGCTCAAACCCTAGATCTAAACCTAACTCTAAATCTAAACCTAAACCTAAGCCTAAGCCTCACACTAACACTAACCCTAACACTAACACTAATCCTAAAACTAGCCCTAACCCTACGCCTAGCCCTAAAACAAAACCAAGTCATATCCCTAATCCTAACCCTTAACCTAAACCAAACCCTAATCATACCCCTAGCCCTACACCTATCTATAATTCCAGTCTTAAATCTAACCTGAAATGTAATACTGTCACTGACTCTGAACCTAACACTAACTCTAGCTCTAAATATTGTCATACCATTAACCTAACCCTAACACTAGACCTAATCCTAACCATATAACTAGCGCTAATCATAATGCTACTTCATACATTACCTGTAGCCTTAACCCTAGCCCTAACCTAACCCAAAACCTAGCCTTAATCTGAGTCCTAAACCTAGCTTTAACTCTAAATTTAAACGTAACCCTAACCCAAACCAAAGCCCTAATCCTATACATATCCCTAGTCCTAATCTTAGGTCTAAACCTATCCATTACCCTAATGATAACCATAACCCTTATGCTAAACATTAGGCCTAAACTTAACCTTATTAATTACACTCAACCACATTTAAACCCCAAACCTAACTCTGTCATGAACCCTAACCCTAAACCTAATGGATATTCGAGACCTAAACCTTACTTCTAACCTAAAACAAACCCTAAACTTGAACCTGACACTAATAATAACCCTAAGTTTAAACCTAACCCTTACCCTAAACCTAACTCTTACACTGGACCAAACCAAAAAGCGAATACTTAATCCATCCCTAACTGTAACCCTAGACCTGGCATTAGAACTAGCCCTAATACTAGCCCTAAATCTAACACAAACACTAGCCTTCATTCTAGCCCTAAGCTTAGCCTTAATCATAACCCTAACCCTAACTCTAGCCCTTACCCTAATACAAACCCTAGCCCT
>NW_026003726.1:0-2149 GCF_001458135.2 Marmota marmota marmota | reverse complement strand
GCCATCACCCCTGGCTTTGGGACCCTCTTCTGGAGATAATTTGCAAAATTTTTTTTCATGGTACCTGGGATTGAAGTCAGGGGCACTCAACCACAGAGCCACATCCCCAGCCCTCTTTTGTATTTTATTTAGATTCAGGGTCTCACAGAGTTGCTGAGGGCCTGGTTAAATTGCTGAGCCTGGCTTTGAATTCACGATCCTTCTGTCTCAGCCTCCTGAGCTGCTGGGATTACAGGCGTGTGTCACCATGCCTGGCAGAATCATAGATTCTATATAGGTCTATATGTGTTTACTGTAAAATTCTTGCAATTTTTGGATATGTTTTTAAAATTTTCATAGTAAGATATTGCAGGGTAAATTCTCTCTTGACCTCATATCTCTCTCTTGCTGTTACTTCATCTCTGCTCTCCTTTGCAGAAAAAATCCTAAACGTCTTGGCTGAGCTCATTCATTCCTCTTCTCTCATTTATTCTCACAACGACTCCAATCCAGATTTTATCCCAACAGTTCACCAAAATGTTTCATAAAGCTCACCAGTGCTGGGCTGGGGATGTGGCTCAAGTGGTAGCGCGCTCGCCTGGCATGCATGCGGCCTGGGTTCGATCCTCAACACCACATACAAAGATGTTGTGTCCGCCGAAAACTAAAAAATAAATATTAAAAAAAATTCTCTCTCCACTTTAGGAAATACAGTGTTTGTTCTTCAGTCTAGTCTTGTTCAATCCATCACCTATTGACTCAGTTGATCACATCTTGTTCCTTATAAGACTTTCTTCGCTTAATTCCAGGATGACACTCTCTCCTCTATGTCCCTTCCTCACAGGCCACTCCTCCTTAGTTTATTTTGTGTCTCTTTGCCCTCCCAATCTCTTAAAGTTTAAATGCGTAAGGGGTCAGTTCTTAATCATTTTCTTTATCTCCCTTGGTTATTTTATGCAGTTTTATAGATTTAATTACTATGGGATTATCCCCCAATTTTAATCTCTAGCCTAGACCTTGTTCCAACTACCTACCTCAACATCTCCCCATGGGTAGATAAAAGACATCTCAACCTCAACATGCCCAGGACCCAATTTCTGGTTAGTCCCAATGAATCACAGGTCCTCTTGTCTATACTCCTTTACAATGTGAGCTTCAGTTCCTATTACAGTTTAGATATGAGGTGTTCCCCAAAAGCTCACATGTGAGACAATGCAAGAAAGTTTAGAGGTGAAATGATTGAGTTATGAGAGCCTTAATCTAATCAGTGTGTTGATTCGCTTGAATGGATTAACGGGGTGGTGACTATAGTCAGGTAGGGTAAGACTGGTGACGTGCCTTTGGGGTATATATTTTGTGCCTAGTGAGCAAGCTCTCTCTGCTTCCTGGTTGCCATTTCTGAGCTGCTTTCCTCCACCACACTTTTCTATGATGTTCTGCCTCACTTGGGCCCAGAGCAATGGAGTCAGCAGTCTACAGAACAAGACTACTGAAAACATGACTGCCAGATAAATTTTTCTCCTCTAAAGTTCTTGTCAAGTCTTTTTGGTCACAGTGGCAAAAGAAGAAGAAGAAGAAGAAGAAGAAGAAGAAGAAGAAGAAGAAGAAGAAGAAGAAGAAGCTGATTAAAACAGTCTGGGCTGGCCTTGCGTCTTGCTTTGACCAATAGAAGATAGTAGAGTGTGAATTCCAGAGCCTGGGACTTTAAAGACTTCATGAATTTCCTTCTCCCACTTTTGGAACCTTGATACCACCACCAGGAAGAATCTCAGGCCAGATCACTAAGGCTGATAGCCCATGTAGAGGAGGAGATAGGGGCCCCAGCAGCTGCCAGCAATGTGGGCCTCCAGCCCAGTGGAGCTATCAGATAACCTCTGTGGCACAATCTATCCCACCAGAGGTCAGCAGAAAATCCCCAGATCACTATATTACTAACTGCATAACTGAGAGAAATAATAAATCATTTCCAGCCAGTATATTTGCAGTATTTTCCTGCAATAGAGAAGTGAAAAGAGTGACCCAGTGACCTTCTCTACTACCTGCTCCTCCCCCAATCCCCCATCTCCAATACTGGGGATTAAACCCAATAGCTAGCGCTTCATCACTGAGTTACATCCCCAGCCCTTTTATATATTTTATTTAGTTGCTTAGGGCCTCACTAAGTTGCTGA
>NW_026003725.1:1028538-1075614 GCF_001458135.2 Marmota marmota marmota | reverse complement strand
ACAATCTAGCCCTAATCTTAACCATAACCCTAGCCCTAAACTGACTTTTAACTCTATCCATTACCATAACCATAACCCTAACACTAATACTAATCCAAACCCTTACTTTAAATTTTAACCTTTCCCAAACCCTCACCCAGAACTTGACCCTAATAATACCCCAGCTCTAAAACTGACGCTAATCCTAAACCTAACATTTACACTAGATGTACCCATAATCCTAATCCTAAAACTATCTTTAACCATAAATCTGGACCTGAAATTAGCCCTAGCTCTAATTCCAGCTCTATCCCTAAAAAAAAAAAAAAAACCCTTACCCTCATCCTTGTCCTAAACCTAGGCTTAATCATAACCCTAATACTAATCACAGCCCTAACCCTAATTATAACCCTCACGCTACAACTAAACCTAGGTATAAAGCCATCCATTACCACAAATTTTGCCCTAATGTTAAACCTAAATTCTAAATACTAAGTCTAAACTCTAAACATAACCTTAATCCTAATCCTAACCCTAACACTAGGCTTAAACTAAACACTAAACCTAGTCCTAATCCTATCCCTAATTTACCCCTATCACTAACCCTAACCATAAACCTAGCACAAAGACTAACTCTCGCCCTACACCTATTCCTAGTTCTGACCCTATCCCTTACTATAACCCTAAACCTAGCCATAACCCTCGCCCTATCTATAGTTCTAGGCCTAACCCTATGTCTAACCTTAATTCCAAATTTAACCCTAACACTAAGCCTAAGCCTAACACTAACACTAGCAAAACCCTAACCATAGGACTAAAACAAAACCAAGCCTTAGCCCTAACCCTAAACCTTAACTTAAATCAAACACTAACACTACTACTAGACCTGACCTTAGCCTTAGTTCGAGTCCTGAACCTAACCTTAAAAGCAACCCTGATGCTGACTCATAACCAAAACACTCACCCTAGCTCTAAACACCACCCTCACCTAAACTGAACCCTAACAGTAACCCTAGCCCTAATTCGACTTCCAACTCTAACTCTAAAACTGAGCCTAACCCTGACTCCTATTCTAACATGAATCCTAGCTAAAAACATCAACCAAACCTTAAACCTAACCCTAACACTAAACCTAACCCATACACTAACACTAAAACTAACCCTAATGGTAACCCTAGTTCTTACATTAGCCATTGCCCTAACACTAGCCCTAACCCTAACACAAAACCTAGGCCTAATCACAGCCATAAACCTAGCTTTAAACCTAACTCTAAATATAACCATAGCCTAACCCTAGCTCTAAACCAATCCCTTCCTTAAGAAAAACCTTAAACGTATTGGTAACCCTAGACCGATCCCTAACCCTTAGGCTAACCAAAACACTAACTTTATTAATAGCCCTTACCATTGCCTTCATTCTAAATCAAACCCTATCCAAAACCCTAACACTAACTCTGACCCTTTTACTGGCCTTACCATTAATCCTAGGTCTAATCCTAAACATAACCCTAACCCAAAACCTACCATAATCCTATCCCCAGACCTAATCCTGAACCTAACACTCAGCCTAGGCAGAACCATATCTCAGAACCTAACCCTTACACTAAACATAACTTTAACCTAACCCTAGATCTCACCCTCATCCTAACCCTAAATCAAGACCAATTCTAACCATTACCCTAGCCCTAACCTTATGACTAACTGTATAATTAACCTAAATATAACCTTTAAACTAATGCTAACCCTAGGCCTAACCCTAAATGTATCACAATCCCCAATCTTTTTTTTTAATTTTTTTTTATTGGTTGTTCAAACCATTACAAAGCTCATGACATATCATCTTTCAAACATTTGATTCAGGTGAGTTATGAATTCCCATTTTTACCCCAAATACAAATTGCAGAATCACATCTGTTACACATTCACAATTTTTACATAATGCCATATTAGTGACTGTTGTATTCTGCTACCTTTCCTATCCCCTACTATCCCCCCTCCCCTCCCCTCCCATCTTCCCTCTCTACCTCATCTGCTGTTGTTCAGTTCTCTCCCTTGTTTCCCCCCCTTTCCCCTCACAACCTCTTATATGTAATTTTGTGTTACATTGAGGGTCTCCTACCATTTCCATATGCTTTCCCTTCTCTCTCCCTTTCTCTCCCCCCACTCGTCTCTGTTTAATGTTAATCTTTTCCTCATGCTCTTCCTCCCTGTTCTGTTCTTAGTTGCTCTCTTTATATCAATGAAGACATTTGGCATTTGTTTTTTAAGGATTGGCTAGCTTTTCTTATCATAATCTGTTCTAATGCCATCCATTTCCCTGCAAATTCTATGATTTTGTCATTTTTTAGTGCTGCGTAATACTCCATTGTGTATAGATGCCACATTTTTTTTTTTTATCCATTCATCTATTGAAGGGCATCTGGGTTGGTTCCACAGTCTAGCTATTGGGAATTGTGCCACTATGATCATTGATGTGGCAGTATCCCTATAGTACGCTCTTTTAAAATCCTCAGGGAATAGTCTGAGAAGGGTGATAGCTGGGTCAAATGGTAGATCCATTCCCAGCTTTCCCAGGAATCTCCATACTGCTTTCCAAATTGGCATCATCAATTTGCAGTCCTACCAGGAATGTACAAGTGTACCCTTTTCCCCACATCCTCACCAACACTTATTGTTGTTTGACTTCATAATGGCTGCCAATCTTACTGGAGTGAGATGGTATCTTAGGGTGGTTTTGATTTGCATTTCTCTGACTGCTAGAGATGGTGAGCATTTTTTCATGTGCTTGTTGATTGATTGTATGTCCTCCTCTGAGAAGTGTCTGTTCAGGTCCTTGGCCCATTTGCTGATAGGGTTATTTGTTTTCTTATTGTTTAATTTTTTGAGTTCTTTGTATACTCTGGATATTAGGGCTCTATCTGAAGTGTGAGGAGTAAAGATTTGTTCCAAGGATGTAGGCTCTCTATTTACCTCTCTTATTGTTTCTCTTGCTGAGAAAAAACTTTTTAGTTTAAGTAAGTCCCATTTGTTTATTCTTGTTATTAACTCTTGGGCTATGGGCGTCCTATTAAGGAATTTGGAGCCCGACCCCACAGTATGTAGATCGTAGCCAACTTTTTCTTCTATCAGACGCAGTGTCTCTGATTTGATATCTAGGTCCTTGATCCATTTTGAGTTGACTTTTGTGCATGGTGAGAGAAAGGGATTCAGTTTCATTTTGTTGCATATGTATTTCCAATTTTCCCAGCACCATTTGTTGAAGATGCTATCCTTCCTCCATTGCATGCTTTTAGCCCCTTTATCAAATATAAGTAAGTTGTACTTTTGTGGGTTGGTTTCTGTGTCCTCTATTCTGTACCATTGGTCCACCTGCCTGTTTTGGTACCAGTACCACGCTGTTTTTGTTACTATTGCTCTGTAGTACAGTTTGAACTCTGATATTGCTATACCTCCAGATTCACACTTCCTACTTAGAATTGCTTTTGCTATTCTGGGTCTTTTGTTTTTCCATATGAATTTCATGATTGCTATATCTATTTCTACAAGAAATGCCGATGGGATTTTGATTGGCATCACATTAAACCTGTAGAGCACTTTGGGTAATATCGCCATTTTGATGATGTTAGTTCTGCCTATCCATGAACAGGGTACATTTTTCCATCTTCTAAGATTTTCTTCTATCTCTCTCTTTAGGGTTCTGTAGTTTTCATTATATAAATCTTTCACCTCTTTTGTTAGGTTGATTCCCAAGTATCTTATTTTCTTTGAGGATATTGTGAATGGAGTGGTTTTCCTCATTTCAATTTCAGAAGTTTTGTTGCTGATATACAGAAATGCCTTTGATTTATGCATGTTGATTTTATATCCTGCCACTTTGCTGAATTCATTTATTAACTCTAGCAGTTTCTTTGTAGGCCATTTTGGGTCTGTTAAATATATTATCATGTCATCTGCAAACAGTGATAATTTAAGGTCTTCTTTTCCTATTTTTATGCCTTTAATTTCTTTTGTCTGTCTAATTGCTCTGGCTAGTATTTCAAGAACTAAATTGAATAGAAGTGGTGATAGAGGGCATCCCTGTCTTGTTCCAGATTTTAGAGGAAATGCCTTCAGTTTTTCTCCATTTAGGATGATGCTAGCCTGAGGTTTAGCATATATAGCCTTAATATAAAATAAGCCCCAAACCTACACTTAGCCATAATTCTAGCCATAATTCGAATTTTAAGCCAAACCCTAAAACTAACCCTGACCCTGACTCTGACCTTAACACTAACCCTAGCTCTAAACATCACCTTAACCCTATAACTAAATCTAACAATAGACTTAGCCCTAATCCTAACCCTAAAATTAGCCCTAATCACAACCAAGGTACTTGCATTACCCATTATACTAAACCTAGCCTTAACTTAACCCAAAACCTAACCTTATTCTGAGGACTACACCAAGATTTACCCCTAACACTAATCTTATCACTAATCATAACTATAATCCTAGGTGTAACCCTAGATTTAACCCTAACCCGAACCCTAAGCCCAACCCTATCAATAATCATAACAATAACCCTAGCCGTACCCCTATCTCTAACCCTATTTATTGCCCTAACCATAACCTTAACCCTAATGCTAAAACTGCGCCTAAACCTAACCATATCCTTAATCCTAACCCTATTCATTACACTAAATCTAACCTGAAACCTAAACCTAACACTATTTTTACCCTAATCCTAACTTGAATGCTAATTCGAGCCCTAATATTAAAACTTAACCTATCAAAAACACTAATCGCAACTTTGATCCTAAGAGTATGCTTAGCTGTAAACCTGACCTTAAACCTAAACCTAACCCTTACACTAGATGTAGCCATAAACCTAAACCTACAACTATTTTTAACTGTAACACTAGACCTGAAATTAGCCCTAGCTATAATCATAGCCCTAAACCTAGGCTTAATCCTAGCCTGAACCATAAACCGAGCCCTAACCCTAATTCTATTCCTCACCCTAGCCCTAAACCTACGTATAACCTCATCCTATACCCCAAAACTAACCATAACCCTAAATATAACCCTAACCGTCATGTTAAATCTAGGCCTAACACAAAGCCTAGTGGTAATCCTAGCCTTTATTTAAACCTATCCTAACCCTAAACCTAGCAATAAGACTAACTCTAACTCTTGCCCTAGCCCTAGCCCTAGTTCTATCCTTAGCCTTAATCCTAATCCTAGATCTAAGCCTAGGTCTACATCTAAACCTAACTGTAACTGTAACAATAAACCTAAACCAAACCCTAACACTACCCCTAACCATAATGCTGATCCTAAAATGTGCCCTATCCCTAGCCCTAGCCATAAACCCAAACCAAGCCATAGCCCTAATTCTAACCCTTAACCTAAATCAAACCCTAATCCTGCAACTAAATGTAAAATGAACTCTAAATCTAACCCTGACCCTGACACCTACCCTAACAGTAATCCTAGCTCTAAACATCACCCTAACCTAAAATTAACCCTAACACTCTATCTAGCCTTAACCTAACCCTAAATCAAGCCTTAATCATAACCCTAGTTCATACTATAGTCATTGTCCTAACTGTTGCCCTAACCCTAACACAAATTCTACCCCTAAACCGAGTCCAAACCCTAGCTTTAACCATAATACTAACCGCAACTCTAACCCTAACACTATCCCTAACCCTAACTCTAACCCTATTCCTTACACTAATCCAAACCCTAAACCAAATGCTAAGCCTAGTCCTAATCTTAATCCGTAGCCTAACTTAAACTCTAACCATAATACTAGTATTAACCCTAGAACTCATTCTACCTCTAAACCTAACCTTGACCCTAATCTGACCCTAACAGTAACCCTAGGTCTAAACCTAACCCTAATCCTAAACAAAAACCTAACACTAGCCCTACTGGTAACCCTATACCTATACCTAAACCTAACACTAGACCTAGACCCAAAGCTAATGTTAACTATAGCTATAACTCTAGCCCTAGACCTAAACAAAAACCTAGCACTAGCACTAACAATAACCCTTAACCTAAACTGAACACTTACCCTACCACTAGACCTAAACCTAGTCCTATTTCTGGCTCTAACCCTAAGGCTAAACCTATCCCCCAAACTGACCCTAATTCTAACACTGAATCTAGCTTTAAGCATGACATTAACTCAAAACCTACACCTAACACTAGACCTAGCCATAACCCTAACACTAAAACTAGCTCTAAACATAACCCTAGCTCTTATATTAACCATAGTCCTAACCCTAGCCCTAAACCTAATATAAAATCTAGCCCTAATCCTAGGCCTAAACTTAGCTATAAGCATAACGCTTACCCTAACCCTAGCCTGAAACCTAGCCCTAACATAAGCCTTGCCTTAGACCTAACCCTAGCTGAAAGCCTAATCTTTACACTAGACATAACCCTAGCTCTGTTTAAACCCTATCCCTAACCCTATTCCTAATCCTAACATTAAAACTAGCCTGAACTTTAGCTCTAACCATATCCATTGCCCTAACCCTAACCCTAATTAAAACCCCATCCTTAACACTAAACCTAACTCTAACCATAAATGTAAACCTTGACCTAAACCTAAACCTAGCCCTCGCTCTTGCCCTAACTCTAGCTCAAACACAAACCTTTACCAAAACCTAACCATAATCCTAGCCCTAAACCTACCACTTATCCTAACCCTAAAACTTACCCCAAATCACACCCTATCCCTATGCCTAAAACTAACCCTAATCCTAGACTTATTCCAAATCATAACCTAGCCCTAACCCTAGATCTAAAACTATCCATTACACTAAACATAACCCTAACCTTAATGGTAACGCTAACCCGATTGCTAAACCTAACTCATCCATTATCCTAAACCATAACTGAAACCTCAACTAAACCCTATCCATTACCCTAATCCTAAACCTAAAGTTAATGCTAATTCGAGCATTAACACTAAACATTTAGCTAAACCAAATGCTAACTCTAACCCTGACCCTGACCCTAATAATAGCCATAGCCCTGAAGCTGACCTTTAACCTAAACCTAACTCTTACATAGACCTAGCCATAACCTAATCCTAAAACTATATTTAACATTAACCCTAATCCTGATATTAGCCCTAGACCTGGTCCTAGCCATAACCATCACAGAAACCCTAGCCCTTAACCTAGCCCTAAACCTAGCCTTAATCCTAATCTAAAACATAACCCTAGGCCTAATCCTAATTCTAACACTCACCCTATCCTTAAAGCTAGCTACAACTTCACCCATTTCACTAAACCTAACCTTAACACCAATGCTAACCCTAACTCTAGCCCAACCCCTTAGTCTAACTCTAACACTAACACTAGCCATAATACTATCCCTAAGGTAGCCCTAACCCTAACACTAACCCTAGCCTTAATACTAGCCCTAAGTTAGCCCTAACCCTAACTATAACCCTAGCCCTAACCCTAAGCCCTAATTTAGCTCTAACCCTATCCCTAACTCTAGCCCTAATCCTGGCCATAATTTAGCCCTAACTCTAAAGCTAGCCCCCAGTTAGCCCTAACCCTAGCCCTAATCCTAGCCCTCATTTAGCCCTAACTCTAACCCTAATCCTAAGACTATTACTATGACTAATTCTAATGCTCACCCTAGCCGTATCCCTAGTTCTAGCCATATTCATTACCATAAACCTAACCCTAGCCCTAGGCCTAACCCTAGATATAACCCTAACTCAAAACCTAACCCGAACTCTAAGCCTAAACCTCAACCTAACACTAGACCTAACCCTGATGCTAATCCATAATCTAGCCCTAGACCTAAACCAAACAAACCCATATCCCTAAACCTTAACCTATACCAAACCCTAACCATACAACTAGTACTAACATTAGCTCTAATTCGAGTTCTAATGTAATCCTAAAACTAACCCTGACTCTGACACTAACTCTAACAATAACCCTTGCTCTAAGCATCACCATAACCATAAACTTAACCGTAACACTAGACATAGCCCTAACCCTAATGCTAAAACTAGCAATAATTGCAACACTAGTTCATACATTACCATAGCCCTAATCCTAGCTATAACAAAACCTAAAACCAAGTCCTAATCTGATCCTTAACCCTAGCTTTAAACTTATCCCTAAACCTATCCCTAACCCAGAATATAACCATTAATTTTAACCTAAACCTAGCCAGAAGTCTAAACATAAACCTAGCCCTATAACTAGCTCTAACCCTATCCATTACCCTAGCCAAAACATAACTCTAATGGTAAACCTAGGCCTAACCCGAAACTTATCCCTAACCCTAACCTATTTCATTAACTTAAACCTAACCTGAACCCTAAACCTAACCCTAGCATTACCCTAACTCTAACCCTAATGCTAATTCAAGCCCTAAAACTAAACCTTAAAAGAACCCGAACTCTAACTCTGATCCTTCTCATGAAAATATACCTGTCTCTAACCCTGAACCTACCCCTAAATCTAACCCTTATACTAGACCTAGACATAAACCTAACCCTAAAACTATCCCTAGCAATAATCCTAGTCCTGACATTTGCCCTAGCTGTAATTCTAGCCCTAAACTTAACACAAAATAAACCCATAACCGTAATCCTAACCCTAGACCTAAATTAAGCTCTAAACCTACCAATTACCCTAAACATAACCTTAATTATAATGCTAACCCTAGGTCTAAATCTAACCCTACTGCTAACCGTAACACTATCCATTATGTTAAATCTAACCTCAACCCTAAACAAACCCCTATCATTACCCTAGCCCAAACCCTAATGCTAATTCGAATTCTAACCCTAAACTCTAACCTAAACAAAACCTTAAACCTGACCCTGATCACAATCATAACCCTAGCTCTAAATTTGACCCCTACCCGAAACCTAACACTTACACTAAACATAGCCATAAACCTAACCCTAAAACTATCTCTAACCGTATCCCTAGACCTGACATTCACCCTAACACTAATCCTAGCCCTAACCCTAACACTAGTCCTAGCCCTCATCCTAGCCCTAAACCTAGCCTTAATCATAACTCTAATGAACCCCCAGCCCTAACCCTAATTCTAACCTTCACCCTAGCCCTATCCCTAGCTCTAACCCCATTGTTTACAAGAAACCTAACCTTAAGGCTAAAACTAGCCCTAGGCCAAAATGTAAAGATAAACCTAGCCCTATTCCTAGCCCTAATTAAGCCCTATACCTAATCAAACACTAAGCTTAGCAATAAGACTAACTCTCACTCTCACCCTAGTCCTATCCCTAGTTCTAACCATGTCCCTTACCATAATCCTAATCTTAGCCATAAACCAAGACCTAACAGTAGCCCTATCCTTATCCATAGACCTAACCCTAGATTTAATTCTAAATCGAAATCTAACTTTAACCCTAAGCCTAAACCTAAACCTAACACTAGTCCTAAACCTAATGCTAAGCCTAAAACTAGCCCTAAACATAGCCCTAGCCCTAAAAAAACCAAACCATAGCCCTAACTTTATCTAGCGGTAATGCTTACCCAAAAAGTAGTGCTAAAAATAACCCTGGTTTATGCATTAGTTGTAGGCCTAACACTAGACGCAACCTAACCCAAAATCTGGCACTAAGATGTGTGATAACCCTAGTTTTAAACCTAACTCTAAAACTAGCCCTAATACATACCCTAACCCTAGATCTAATCCTAGCTTTTACCCTGTACAATACCATAAGCTAAACCCTAAACCTAATTCTAACCCTAGTCCTAACCCTAATCCTTAGCACAACCCAAACCCTAACCCTATTTTAAATGCTAACTCTAACCTTCATTCAAGCTCTCACCCTAAGCCAAACACAAACCCTAACCCTGACACTTATTCTGACCCTTAACACTAACCATAGGTATAAACCTGACCCTAACCCGAAACCAAACACTAACATTAACCCTACCAGTAATCATATACTTAAACCTAAACTTAACAGGAGACATAGACTTAAAATTAATCCTAAATCTATCTATATCTCTAGCCCTAGACTTGAACAACAACCTAGCCCTAGCCCTAACAATAACCCTTAACCTGGCCCAAACACTAACTCTACCCCTAGAACTAACCCTAGTCCTAATTCTGGCTCTAAACGAAACACTAACTTGAACACTGGCCCTGACCCTAACATAACCCTAGCTCCAAAGCTCACCCTAAACAAAAACCTAATCCTAATATTAGACCTAGCCATAACCCTAACACTAAAACTAGCCCTAATCATAACCCTAGCTCTTACATTACCCATGGCCCTAACCCTAGGCCTAAACTAACACAAAACCTAGCCCTAACTTTAGGCCTGAACATAGCCCTAAAACTAACCCTAAGCCTCGCTTTAGACCTAACCCTAGCTCAAAGCCTAACTTTTACCCTTAATATAACCCTAGCCTTATCCCAAACCTAAACCTAACACTAGCCCTAATCCTAGCATTAAACATAGCCCTAAACATAGCTCTAATTTTATAAACTACACTAATCCTAATCCTAAACATAAGCCTAGTCCTAACCCTAGCTCTAATTCTATCCAATACCCTAACCATAATCCTAACCCTAATTCTAATCCTAAACTTAACCCTAACCCAATCACAATCCCTAAACCTATCAATTGCCCTAAACTAACCTGAATCCTAATCCTAAACCTATTTATTACCATAACCCTAACTCTAACCCTAATGCTAATTCGAGCCCTAAATCTAAACCTTAACTTAAACCAAACCTTAAGCCAAACACTGACCCTAATAATACACATAGCTTTAAACTTGACCCTTACCCTAAATCTAACACTTATACTAGACCTAACCATAAACATAAACCAAAACCAATCTCTAATGTAACCCTACACCTGACATTAGCCTTAGCCATAATCATAGCCCTAACCCTAACACGAACACTAGCTCTCATCCTAGCCCAAAACTTAGCCATAATAATAACCCTAACCCTAATTCTAACACTTTCTGTAGCACTAAAACTAGTTATAAACCCATTGCTTACCCTAAACATAACCCAAACACTAAACCTAACACTAAACCTAGCCCTGACTTTAACCCTAGGAATAATCCTAATATTAACAATAGCCCTAATCCTAAACCAAACCCTAATCCTACATTTAACACTATCTATAACTCTGCCCGAGCCCTAGCCCTAATTCTAACCCATTCACTTACCGTAACCTTATTCCTAGCCATAGCCTAGAATAACCCTGGCCCTACATTACACCATGTGTTAACACTATTTCTAAACTTAACACTAAATCTAACCCTAATTCTACACCTAAACCTAACCCTAACACTAATCCTAACCCTAACACTAATCCTAAAACTACCCCTAATCATAGGCTTAGACTTAAAACAAAACTGAGCCATAACACTAACTCTAAACTTTTACCTAAATCAAACACTAACCTTATATCAAGCCCTAAGCCTAGCCCTAATTTTGAGTCCTAAACTTAACTGTAAAACTACCCCTAAACCTGTCTCTGACATTGACACTAACCCTACCTCTAAACAACACCCTAAACCTAAACCTTAACCTAACACTAGACCTGGTCCTAACCCTAAATCTAAAATTAGTTCTAATCATAACCCTAGATCATGCATTAGCTGTAACCTTAAACCTAATGCTAACCCAACCCTAGTCCAAATCTGATACCTAACCCTAGCATTCGACCTAACTCTAACCCTAACACTAACCCTAACCCTAACCTGAAACCTAGCTCTAACCCCAGCTCTAACCTTATACTGTACCCTAGCCAAACCCCAACCCGAATGCTAACTCTAGTCCTAAAACTAATCCTTAGTCTAACCCAAACACTAAACCTATTACTAGTCCTCACCCTAGCCCTCATTTTTGTTATAATCATACCCCAAATTCTAACCCTAACCCTGACCCTTATTCTGACCCTGAACCTAAACGAAACCCTAACACTAGCCCTACCCATAATCCTATATCTAAACCTAACCCTAACACTAGCCCAGGATTAAACCTAATCCTAAATCTAGCCATATCTTTAACCAAGACCTAAACAAAAAACTAGACCTAGCTCTAAGGATAATCCTTAACCTAAGCCAAATATTAGCCATACCTCTGGACCAAAGCAATTTTAATTCTGGCTCTAGGCTAACCCTAACCCTAATCCAAACACAGACCCTGACACTAACACTAACCCTAGCTATAAAACTGACCCTAACCAAAACCTAAACCTAACACTAGTCCTAGCCATAACAGTAAACATAACACTTACATTACCATAGCACTAAAACTAGCTCTAAACCTAACACAAAATGTAGGCCTAAATGTAGCCCAAAGTGTAACCCTAATCCTAACATAAACTTATACCTTACCCTAAGCTTAAACCTCACGCTAACCCTAACCCTCACCTTACACCTAACCCTAGATAAAACCCAAATCCGAACCCTAAACATAAACCTAGCCCTATCCCTAAACCTAATAATAATCCCAGCTCTAATCATAATGTTAACACTATCCCTTATACTATCTCTAAAATTATCCATTACCCTAAACCGAACATTAACCCTAATGATAACCCTAGCTCTAATCCTTATTGTAAACGTAATCCTAGACCTAGCCCTAAACCTAACACTCATCGTAGCCTTAACCCTAGATAAAACTCTAAACCTTACTCTAACACTAACACTATCCCAAACCCTAACATTAAAAATAAACCTGAAACTACCCCTAACCCTAGCCTGACATCTAACGCTATCCATTACCCTAACTCAAATGATAATTTTAGCCCTAACATTAACCGTAAACCTAAACGTAAAACTACCCCTAAACCTAACCCAACATCTAACCATATCCATTAACCTAACTCTAAAGATAACCTTAGCCCTAACCCTAACACTAGTCCTAACTTTAACTGAAAATGTAACCCTAGATATAATCCTAAACCTAACCCTCACCCTAGCACTAAACCTATCTCAAAACCTAATCTGAACCCTAAACCTAATCCAAAAGCTAAACCTAGCCATAGCCCTAACCCTAACTCTAGCCCTAATCCTATCCAAAACCCTAGCCCTAACCCTAGCTCTAATGCTACTCATTACCCTAAAATTAACCCTCACCCAACTGCTAACCCTAGGCATAACCCTAACCCTATCACTAACCCTAACCCTACAAATTACCCTAATCTTAACATGAATCCTAAACCTAAACCTATCCATAAACCTAACCCTAATTCTAACCCTAATGCTAATTTGAGCTCTAACCCTAATAATTAACCTGACACAAACCCAAAACCTTACCCTGAACCTAAAAATACACTTTACTCTTAAACTGGGCCTTTCCCTAAACCTAATATTAGACATAGCCATGAAAATAACCCTATAACTTTCCCTAGCTGTAACCCTAAATTTGACATTATCCCTATCCCTAAAACCTGTTCTAACCCTAACACAAACCCTAGCCCTTATCCTAAGCCCAAATCTAGCCTTAATTCTAACACAAACCTAACAATAGACCTAAACCTATTTCTAATCATCGGCCTAGACCTAAACCTAGCTATAACCCCATCCCTTCCCCTAAACCTAACCCTAAACCTAATCTTAAATATAGCCCTAACCATAGGCCTAACCCTAATACCAATCCTAGACATATTCCTAGCACTAATTTATCCCTAAACTTAACCCTAACCCTAGCCTTAAGACTGAATCTAACTATTGTCCTAGCTCTATTCCTAGTTCTAACCATATCCCTTACTGTAACCCAAATACTAGACCTAACCTTAGCCCTAACCCTAGCCATAGCCCTAACCCTAGAATTAACCATAACTCTAAATGTACCCCTAAGCCTAAACTCACCCTATCACTAGCAATAACACTAACATTAATTGTAAAACTACCCTTAACTTTATCCTTAGCCCTAAAACCTAAGGAGCCATAGCATTAACCCTAACCCTTAACCTAAACTAAATCCTAACCCTACATCTAGCCCTAAGCCTACCCCTATTTCGTGTCCTATCCCCAACCCTAAAAGTAATGCTGACCCTGACTCCTAACCTAACACTAACACTAGCTCAAAACATCATCCTGAACTTAAACCTAATCATAAAAGTAGACTTTGCAATAACTGTAACCCTAAAATTCGCCCCAATCTTAACCTTAGTTCTCACATTAGCTGTATCCCTAACACTAGCCCTAATGTTACCCAAAATCTAGGCCTAATGCGAGCCCTAATGCTAGCTTTAATCTTAACTCTAAACCTAAACCAAGTCTAACCCTTACCCTAAACATAACCCTAACGTTAATCCTTGCATTAAACCTAAACCTAAACCTAATACTCACCCTAAACCTAACACTCACCCTAACACTAACACTAATCATAACCCTAGCCCTAACCCTAGCTCTAACTCTATCCATTACCTTAACCCTAACCCTAATCCTAACCCTAATGCTAACCCTCGGCCTAACCCTAATCCATTCGCTAACCCTACCTATCCACTACCCTAACCATAACCCTAACACTAAACCTAAGCAAACAGTAAACCTAGACCAAACACTAACCCTAAAACTGGCCCTAATTGTTACCTTAGTTCTTACATTAGCCATAGCCCTAAAGCTAACACAAAATCTTGCTTAGCCCCAATCCAAGCTCTAACCCTAGCTTTAAACCTGACCCTTAACCTAACCCTAGGCCTAACCCTAACCATAGCCCTAACACTAATTCTAACCATAGCCCTTACCCTAAGCCAAACTCTAACCCTAAATATACCCTAGTCCTAAACCTAATACTTAGCCTACCACAAAACCTAATTCTATTACTAGTTCTACCCCTAATCCTCAATTTAGCTCTATCACTATCCCACACCCTAAATCTAACCCTGAACCTTATTCTGACCCTAATATTAACCATAGGTCTAAACCTGTCTCTAACCCTAAACCGAACCCTAATATTGGCACTACTGTAACCCTTTAACTAAACTTTACCCTAACACTAGACCTAGACCTACACTTAATCCATTATCTAGTGATAATTCTAAGCCTAGCCCTAAACAAAAAATAGTCCTAGACCTAATAATAAACCTTAACCTAACCCAAACACTAACCCTATCCCTAGACCAAACCCTAGTCTTAATTGTCGTCCTAACAATAAACCTAACCCTAAACTGAACACTGACCCTTACCCTAACACAAACACTAGTTCTAAACCTTATCTTTACCAAACACATAACGCTAACACTAGAACTAGCCATATCACTAACCCTGAAACTAGCCATCACCATAGGCCAAAACCTACCTCTAACTCTATCCATTACCTTAACCCTAACCCTAACCCTAATGCTAACCCTAGCCCTAACCCTCACACTGATTTTTAACCTAATTCTCGTCCTAGTACAAACACTAGCTCAATCCCTAACCCTTAAACTTAACCTAACCCTAACACTAACCCATGGACTAAACCTAAACCTAACCTTAACCCTAGCCCTAATCCTAACATTAACCGTAACCCTAACCCTAGCTCTAAGCCTACATATTACCCTAACTCTAACTCTAAACTTAATGATAACCCTATACCTAACCCTAGCTCTAACCCCACCCATCACCGTAAAACTAACCCTAAACCTGATGATAACCCTAGCCCTTACCCTAAATCTACCCTAACTCTAACCCTAGACATAACCATAAACCTAACCATTGCCATAGAGCTAACCCTTGCTCAAATGTTAAGCATTACCCTAAAGCTAACACTAAACCTATCCCTAACCATAACCTTAAGCCTAAACCTAATCCTAACCCTAACCCTAACACAACATTAAACTCTATCCAATACCCTAAACCTAATGTTAATCCTAGCCCTAAACTTAACATTAACCTTGACCCTAAACATAACTATAACCTAGACCTAAACCTAAACCTAATCCTTGCCCCAATGCTAACCATTGTTCAAACTCTAAACTATACACTAAACCTAAACCTAACCCTAAACCTAGGCCTAACCCTAATTCTAGCCTTAATAATAACCATAACCCTAGCCCTAACCCTAGCCCTTACCTTAAGCAGAACCATAACCCTAAGGCTAACCCTAGGCATAAACCTAACCCTTTTTCTAACTCTAACCCTATCAATTACCCTAAACCTATCATGAATGCTATACCAAAACCTATTGTAACCCTAACCAAACCCTAATGCTAATTAAAGTCTAAAACTAAACCCTAACCCAAACCAAACCTGAAACTTAATTCTAACCCTAATAATACCCCTAGCTCTAAACCTGACCCTTACCCTAATTTGAACCCTTACACTAGGCCTACCTGTAAATGTAACCCTCAATCTATTCCTAATGTAAGCCTAGACCTGACACTAGACCTAGACCTAATTCTTTCCATAACCCTAACAGAAAGTCTAGCCATCATCCTAGCCTTCAACCTAGACTTATTACTAAATCAAACCATAACCATAGCCCTAACAGAAATTTGCACCTTTGACCTAGCCGAAAAACTAGCTCTAACCCCATCCCTTCCCCTAAACCTAACGCTATCCCTAAACCTCAAACTAAGCCTAACCTAGGCCTAACATTAATACAAACACTAGACCTAATTCTAGCCCTAATTTGGTCCTAAACCTAACCTAACACTAGCCTTAAGACTAACTCTATCTCTCGCCCTAGCCTTATTTCTAGTTCTAACCCCATCCCTTACCATAATCCTATCATTTACATTTACATTAGCCCTAAACCTAGCTCTAGCCCTAATCCTATATCAAACCCTAACTCTAAATCTAATGCTAACCCTAAGCCAAACCTCTCACTAACACAAGCTGTAACACTAATGCTAGTCCTAAAACAAACCCTAACCAAGCCCTAGCCCTACAAAAAAACCGAGCCATAGCCCTAACCTTAACCTTTAACATCAATCTAACGCTAAGCCTGCACCTAGCTCTAAACCTAGCTTTAATTAGAGTCCTATTCCTAACCCTAAAACAAATCCTGACCCTGACTCTGACCCTAACACTAACCCTAGCTCTAAACATTACTCAAAACCTAAACCTAAACCTAACCCTAGACCTAGCCCTAACCCTATCCCTAAAATTAGTTCTAATCATAACCCTCATTCTAACATTGGTTGGAGCTCTAAACCTATCCCTAACCTAACACAAAACCTATCCCTAATCTGAGCCATAACACTGCATTTAACGCTAACCATAACCCTAATTCTAGCCCTAACACTTACCCTAAACCTAACCCCAACCTTAACACCTGACATAACCCAAAACCTATCCCTAACCCTAGCCTTAATCCTAACCATAAACCTAGCCCTAACCCAAGCTGTAACCCTATCTGTTACACAAATTCTAATCGTAAACGCAATGCTAACCCTAGGATAACCCTAAACCTATTCCTAAACCTAAACTTATACATTACACTAAACCTAACCTGAATGTTAAACCAAACCATATCCATAAATCTAATCCTAACCCTAATAATCTTAACCCTAAAACTAATTCTAAACATAACACTAGAACTGACATTAGCCCTAGCCTTAATGAAGCCCTAATTTTGACCCTCTCCCTAGTTCTAAAGCTAGCTATAACATCATACCTAATCATAACTATAACCATAACCCAAGCCATAAACCTAGGCTCAGCATCAATACTAACACTAGCTCTAATTCTAGCTCTAATTATGCCCTAATTCTAACCCTAAATCTAATCTTTACACTAACTCTTGCCTTAGCCCTATCCCTAGTTCTAACTCTATACATTATGATAACTCAAACCCTAGTCATAACCCTAGCCCTAACCTTCACTGTAGCCCTAAACCTAGATAGAACCCTAACTCTAAATCTAAATCTAACCCTAAACCTAAACCACCCCCTAACACTAGCTCTAATGTAATTCTAATTTGCAAACTAACCCTAACCCAAGGCATTGCTCTCAAGCAAAACCGAGCCATTTCACTGACCCTAATCCTTAACCTAAACCAAAACCTAACCCTACAGCTAGCCCTAACACTAGCCATAATTGGATTACTAACCCTAACCCTAGAAATAATACTAACATTGACTCTGACCTTAACACTAAACTTAGCTTTACACATCACCCTATCCCAAAACCTAATCCTAATACTAGACCTCACCCTAAACCTAAGCCTAAAACTAGCCCTAATCATAATGCCAGTTCTTAAATTAGCCATAGCCAAAAACCTAACACAAAACCTAGCCCTAATAAAAGGCCTAACCCTAACTTTAACCCTAACCCTATCCCTAGTCCTAATCCTAGCTCTAACTCTATTTCTTACACTTAATAAAACCCTCAACCTATTGCTACCCTAGTCCTAACCCTAATTCTATGCCAACCCCTAACCCTAACTCTATTACTCGTTCTAACCCTAACCCTCATTCTAGCTCTAAATTTAACCCAAACCTAACTCTAACCCTGACACTTATTCTTACCCTAACCATTATCTGAAAACTAACACTAGCCCTACCATTAACCCTAAACCTAAATCTAACAACAACATTAGCCCTAGCCTAAACCTAATCCAAAATATAGCCATAACCCTAGCCTTAGCCCTAACAATTACCCTTAACTTAAACCAAACACTAACTGTACCCCTACACCTAACCCTAGTCCTAACTCAGGACCTAACCCTAAACCTTATCCTAACCTGAACCATGACATTTACCCTAACAAAACCCTGGCTCTAAACCTTATCCTAACCCAAAAACTAACCCTAACACTAGACAAAATCTAAATATAGCCATAACCATAACTCTAGCTCTTACATTACCCACATAAAACAGTAGCCCTAAACCTCACACAAAATCTAGCCCTAATTACAGCCCTAAACATAAACCTAAGCATAACTCTAACGCTAAACCTAGCCCTAACCCAAAACGCTAATCCACATTCTAGCCCTAACCCTAGCTCAAACACTAATATTTACCCTAAAATAATCCTAGGCCAAACACTAAACCTCAGCCTAACTCTAGCCCTAATCCTATCTGTAACCATAGCCCCAAACCTAGCTTTAATTCTATCCATTATACTAACAATAACCCTGTAACTAATGCTAACCCTAGCCCTAAACCTAACCATAAACCTACTCTAGCCAGGACTGTAAGCTTTACCCTCACCCTAGCCCAAATCTAGCTTAATCATTAACCCTTACACTTAATCTAACACTAACAATAACCCAAAGTCTAAACCTAAACCTAACCCCAGCCCTAATCCTAACCTTAAGCAAAGCCCTAAAACTAGCTTGAACCCTACCCATTCCTCTAACACTAAACTTAACCCTAATAATAACACTAGACCTAAAGCTAAACCTACTGTAATCCTAAACTTAAATCTAACCCTAAAATTAACAGTGAACCCAACCCTAACCCTAAACCTAAGCTAGCTCAAATGCTATCCTCATCATAAACCTAAATCTAACGCTAACCTAAACCTAAACCTATCTTTAACTTGACATCTAAACCTATTACCCTAAACCTAATGATAACTCTATCCCTCACCATTACACTAACCATGACCATAATCCTAGACCAAACCATAAATTAATCTTAGCCATAGCAAAACTCCTAGCTCAAACCCTAAATTGTACCCTAAACCTAAACCTAAGTGTAACCCTCGCCCTAACCCTGACCCTAACCCTAACTCTAGCCCTAATGTTAACAATTATCTTAGCCCTAACCCTCGGTCTAACCATATAAATTACCCTAACGATAACCATAATCCTAATGCTAACCCTAGGCCTAAACCTAAACCTATCACAAACCCTAACCATATCCATTACCTTAAACTTAACCTAACCCTAAACCTAACACTATCCATTACCCTAACCCTAATTCTAACGTTAGTGCTAATTTGAGTCTTAACACTAAACCTTAACCTAACCCAAATTCAAAGCCTGACTCTGACCCTAATAAAACCCAGCTCTTAATCTGACCCTTTCCCTAAAAGTAACACTTTAATTTGACCTAGCCATAAACCTAATCCTAAAAATATCAATAAATATAAACCTAGACCTGACATTAGTCTTAGACCTAATTCTTGCCCTAAACCTAACACAAAACCTAGCCCTAATCCTAGCCTTAAATCTAGCCTTAATCCTAAACCTAACCATAACCTTAGCCCTAACCCTAAAGCTAATCATAAACTATCCCTAACCCTAACCATAGCACTAAAAGAAAACCGAGCAACAGGCCTAACACTAACCTTAACTTAAACCAAAGCCTAGCATTATACCAAGATCTAACCCTAGACCTAATTCGAGTCCTAATCATAACCTTATAAATAATCCTGAACCTGAATTAATCCTAACACTCATCCTAGTTCAAAACACCACCCTTACCTAAAACTACCCTAGACCTAACCCTAAACCTAGCCCTAACCCTAGCTCAAAACCTAAACGTTATGATAAACATAACCCTAAACCTCGTTCTAACAGTAACTCTAACTCTAAATCAAGGCATATTCCTAACCATAACTCTATAGTTCTAACCCTATCAATTAGCCTAACCATAACCCCTACCCTAATGCTAACCCTAAGCCTAAACCTGGCCCTATCACTAATGCTAACCATATCAATAATCCTAAACAAAACCTGAACCTTAAAACAAACGCTAACTATACCCTAACCCTAAACCTAATGTTAATTTGAGCCATAAACATAAATCCTTACCTAAGCCAAATCCTACCCTAATAATTCCCCAAGCTCTAAATCTGACCCTTAACCTAAACCTAACACTTACACTAGATGTAGCCATAAGTCTAACCCTAAAACTATCTTTAACCTTAACCCTAGATCTGATATTAGCCCTAGCACTAATCCTAGCCCTGAATCTAAAACAAACACTATCCTTCATCCTAGCCATAAACCTAGACTTAATCATAACCCTTACTCCAACTATAGCCCTAAACTTAACTCTAACCCTCACCCTACATCTAAACTTAGCTATAACACCATTCTTTATCCTAAACTTAAACCTAACCCTTTCCCTATCACTAGGCCTAAGCAAAACACTAACCCTAGCCCTAATTATAGCCCTAATTTAACCTTATCACAAACCCTAAATCTAATTTTAGCCCTATCACTAAGTCTAATTCTCACACTAGCCCTAACCCTAATGCTAATCCTAAAACTAGCCCTAACACTAGCCCTAAAACAAAACTGAAAAATAGCCCTAACCCTAACCCTAACCCTTAATGTAAACCAAACCCTTAACCTAACCCTAGCCCAGATTTGAGTTTTAAACCGAACCCTAAAACTAACCCTGACCCTGAATCTGACCATAACACTAATGCTAGCTATAAACATAACCCTAACATTAACCCTAAACCTAACACTAGACATAGTAATAACCCTAACCCTATTTTAGCCCTAATCATAACCCTGGTACTTACATTAGCCATAACCCTAACTCTAGCACTAACTTAACACAAAACCTAGACCTCATGCAAGCTGTAACCCAGGTTTCAACCCTAAACCTAACCCTAAACCTAGCCCTAATCATAAAGATAACCCTACCCCTAACCTTAGCTCTAACTCTATCCATTGCCATAAACATAACCCTAACTCTAATGCTAAACCTAGTCCTATACCTATCCCTCTCTTTAATCCTAACCCTATCCATTACCCTAATCTAAACCTAGATTCTAGACTCACCCTATCATTAACCTAACACCAACCCTAATGCTAATTTGAGGCCTAAGTTTAAAACATAACCCATAAAAAACCATAAACCAGACCCTGACTGTAAAAAGAGTCCTAGCTCTAAACCTGACCCTAACCCTAAAACTAAACCTTAGTCATCATGTACCATAAACCTAACACTAAAACTATCTTTAACCATAACCCAAGACCTGATATTAGCCCTAGCCCTAATCCTAGCCCTAAATTTAAAACAAACCCTAGCACTCATCCTAGCCCTAAACCTAGCCCTAATCATAACCCTAAACATAACCATAGCCCTAACCTAATTCTAACCCTCAACCTCCCACTAAACCTAGTTATAACACCACCCCTTACCCTAAACTTAATCCTAACCCTAACCCTAACACTAGACCTAAGCTGAACACTAACCCTAGCCCTAATAATAGTCTTAATTTAACCATATCCCTAATTCCAATGCTAACCACAGCCCTAAGACTAACTCTGATTCTCACACTAGCCGTATCCCTATCCCTTAACTTAACCCTAACCCTCGCACTAAACATAGCCATAAACCTAGCAATAACACTTGCCTAATCTTTATTCCTAGTCCTAACCCTAGATATAACTCTAACACTTATCCTAAGACTAAGCCAAACATTAATAGTAGCACTAACCCTAACACTAATCATGAAACTAGTCCTAAACCTAACCCTAGCAGTAAAACAAAACCGAGTAATAGCACTAACACTAAACCTTAACTTAAACCAAATCCTAATACTAAACCTAGACCTAACCCTAGCCCTAATTCGAGTTTTAACCTTAACCTTAATACTAACCCTTACTCTGACTCATATCCTAACACTCACCCTAGCTGTAAACACCACCCTAACTTTAGACCAGACCCTTACAGTAAATCTAGCCTGATATCGAGTTTTAACCATAACTCTAAAACTAATTCTGACCCTGACTATTAACCTAATACTAACACTCGCTCGAAATATCACCCTAACCTTAAAACTAATCCTAACACTAGAGGTTTAACCCCTAACAATAACCCCAAAATTTATCCTAATTGTAACCCTAGTTCCTATGTTAGACATAACCTAGCCCTAAACCTAACACAAAACTAGCCCGAATCCGAGCCCTAAACCTAGCTTTAACCCTAACCCTTGCCCTAATCCAAGCCCTAACTCTAGCTCTAACCCTATCCCTTACCCTAAGCCAAACCCTAACCCTAATGCTAACCTTAATCCTTAACTTAACACAAACCCTAAACCTATTACTAGTCCGAAACCCTAGCACTCATTCTAGCTCTAAACTTAACCCAAACCCTAACCCTAATCCTGACCCTTATTCTGACATTAACACTAATTGTAGGTTTAAACCTGAACCTAACCCTAAACTGATCCCTAAGAGTAGCACTTCCGGTAAACTTATACCTAAACGAATGCTAACACTAGCCCTAGACCTAAACCTAATCATAAATCTAGTCATAACTCGAACCCTAGACCTAATGAAAAACATTGAAATATCCCTAACAATAAACCTTAGCCTTAGCCAAACACTAACTCTTCCCCTAGACCTAATTCTGGCTTTAATTCTAACCATAACACTAACCTGAACACTGACCATGATGCTCACAGTAACCCTAGCTCTAAACACCACCCCTAGCTCTAAACACCACCCCAATCCTAAACCTAACCCTAAAACTATACCTAGCCCTAACATTAACCCTAAAACTATCCTGAATCATAACAAGTTCTTACTTTAGCTGTAGCCCTAACCTATCACAAAACCTAGCCCTAATCCAAGGCCTACCCTAGCTTTAACCCTAAAGCTAATCCTAATCTCAACCATAGCCCTAACCTAAGCTTAAGCCTAAGCCTAGACCTAATCCTTAGCATAACCCTAGCCGTAACAGTAGCTCTAACCTATCCATTACTCTAAAGATAACCATAACCCTTATGCTAACCCTAGGCCAAACCCTAAACCTATCCCTAACCCTAACCCTATCCATTACCCTACAATTAACCTGAACCCTAAACCTAAAACTATCATTATCCTATCCTTAACAATAATGCTAATTTGAGCCTTAAACCTAAACCTTAACCTAACAAAAACCCTAAACCTGAACCTAACCCTAATAATAATCTTAGCTCTAAACTTGACCCTAACCATAAACCTAACCCTTAAAATAGACCTAGCTATAAACCTAACCCTAAATTATCCCTAAATGTAACCCTAGACCTGACTTTTGCCCTAGCTCTAATCCTGGTCCTAACCCTAACACAAACCTTAGCCCACATACTAGCTATAAACTTCAGCTTAATAGAAACCCTAACCCTAACCCTAATTATAACCCTCACCCTAGCCATAAAACTAGCTCTAATCCCAACCCTTACCCTAAACCTAACCCTAAACCTAAAATTAACCCTAGGCCTAACCCTAACACTAACCCTTGCCCTAAGATTAACTCTAACTCTCGCCCTAGCCCTATACCGAGTTCTAACCCAATTTTTTACCATCATCCTAAACCTAGCCCTAAACTTAGCCCTAACCCCAGCACTATCCTTCATCCTAGCTCAAACCCTAGATATAAACCTAAATCTAAATCTAACCCTAAACCTAAGCCTAAACCTCACACTAACACTAGCCCTTACCCTAACACTAATTCTAAAACTAGCCCTGACCCTACCCCTAACCCTAAAACAAAACCGAGTCATAGCCCTAATCCTAACCCTTAACCTAAACCAAACCCTAGCCTTACACCTAGCCCTATAGCTATCTCTAATTCCAGTCCTAAATCTAACCTGAAAAGTAATATGGACACTGACTCCGAACCTAACACTAACTCTAGCTCTAAATATTGTCATAACCATAAACATAACCCTAATACTATACTAGCCCTAAACCTAACCCTATAACTAGCGCTAATCATAACCCTACTTTGTACATTACCCGAAGCCTTAACCCTAGCCCTAAACTAACCCAAAACCTAGCCTTAATCAGAGTCCTAAACCTAGCTTTAACCCTAAACTTAAACTTAACCCTAACCCGAACAAAACCTCTAATCCTAGACATATTCCTATCCCTAATCATAGGTCTAACCCTATCCATTACCCTAATGATAACTCTAACCCTTATGCTAAACATTAGGCCTAACCTTAACCCTATCTGTTAAACTAAACCACATCTAAACCCTAAAAATAAACCTGTCATTAACCCTAACCCTAAACCTAATGCTAATTTGAGCCCTAAACATTACCTCTAACATAAATCTAACCCTAAACTTGAACCTGACCCTAATAATAACCCTAGCTCTAAACCTAACCCTTACACTGGAGCAAGCCATAAACCTAACACTTAATCTCTCCCTAACTGTAAGCCTAGACCTGGCATTAGCCCTAGTTCTAATACTAGCCCTAAACCTAACACAAACACTAGCCTTCATTTTAGCTCTAAGCCTACCCTTAATCATAACCCAAACCCTAACCCTAGCCCTAACCCTAATATTAACCCTCACCCTAGCCCTCAACTTAACCCACTCCCTTACCCTACATGTAACCCTAACTCTAACCCTAACCTGAGGTCTAAACCTAACACTAACGCTAGCCGTAAATTAACCCTATCCCTAAAAATAACCCTAGTTCTAGCCCTATGACTAACTCTAACTCTCACACTAGCCTATCACTAGTTCTAACCCTATCCCTTACCATAACCCAAAGCCTAGCCCTAACCCTAGTCCTAACCCTTGCCTTATCCTTAGTCCTAGCCCTAACCATAGATCAAATCCTAACTCTAAATATAACCCTAACCCGAAGCTTAAGCCTAACCATTATCAATACATTTATCTTTAGATTATGTCTACAGATGTTGGCTTCAATTATTATTTAAAATATAGTAACTAATTTCATAAAAGGAATACCATTTCTGGTGGTATATAAAGAACTGATGGTCAGGAGTAAGATGCTCTGTTAAGGGGGAAAGGAGAGTTGGTATATAGATTAATCTACCTTAGCAAATTGGAGGAGAACTGTAATAAATAGACAGAGGTAATTTATGGAAGAATTTATAAATTCAAATTCCTTATCTGTATTCACATAATTACCCTATGTATAAATAGTAAAAGTTTGGAGGTTGAAAGTGGGATAGAGGGAGGAAGAAAAAAGAAGAAAATAAAACAGGGAAAGAAAGAGAGGGAGGATGAAAATAAGATAAATAAAGGGGGGGGTGAGGTAGGCCTATGCAATTCCTCTATATTAAACTATTCTGGTGATTCAGTTCTTAAAGTCCAATTTCATGCAAATTTCTTGGTTTCACATATGTTGAGATTGTGAGGACCAGAGGGGGAAGGGTAGAGGAGAATAGATGAGAAGAGCAAGAATAGAAAAGTCTCTCAGAATTCTGTTTTCTTCCAATAGGTGGAGTTTTCTATTCCTAGCTTGAGTCTCTGTGCTAAGTGTGGTGGAGGTATCCATTTTGCGAGGGCTTGAGCTTCTACCTGGAGCCTCCCTACTCTTAGTCTCTGATTTGGAAACCAGGTACCTGTACAGTTGCTGTTCTGCATTGACAGCTATGCCCCCTCCAAAAAAAAATCTTGTGAGAAAAATCTTGAGTTATCACAGCTGGAGGTAGGGGAGTTGGAAACCGGGTACCTGAGCAGCTGCAGAACTGAGCTGGTAGCCAGGGCCACCAATAGACGGTGAGTAAGGTTTTTCCAAGATGGATTCCATCTGTTACCTGTGTAGGGTGTTTGGTGAGGTTGGTGGTTCTGGGGTGACCTTTGGCCGTGTCCAGAGCTTGGTCTGGTGACCCACAAGCAAACCCTCTGTGTTCTATGCTACCTATCCTCTGCTCCAAGAGTGCCTGCACGGCCGAGTTTTCCGAGCTGAGAGCAAACCCATGGCCAAGACTTCCGTCTTCACCCAGAGCTCACTCGTGGCTGACACTTCCATCTGAGCTGAGAGCACATGCTCAGCCGAGACTTCCGTCTGTGCTTAGAGCTCATGCGCGGCCGAGACTTCCTACTTCCGACTGAGCCAAGAACAACCACACAGCAGAGCCTTCCATCTGCACAGAGAACTCCAGCGTGATTCTAATTTTCTTCAAATTTATATGATACTGGGCACGATACATCTTTTACTTAGCCTTACTATGCTCCACAGGTTTGGGCCTTCTCAGTTCAATGGTTCACTGTCAGGAACAGTGTGCATTTTAAGATTTTCCTTCATTATGGCTTATTGATGTGAATGAAAATTGAGCTGGAAATCAAACAGGGTTGGTAGGAGGTGCTTGAAACTTTGCAAGTCAGTTCTATGTGGGCACTTTCTGGTTTCTTTCTTTTGAAGGTAGGCAAAAGCTGAAGCATGAAAAAGCAACTGTATCTGAGAGCCCTTAAGGAGAAAACACAGGAATATGTATGTATTGAAATAAGTCTCCCAATGATTTGATCAGTTATCTTTGATACTACACAGTATGCATATTTTAGCTTGCTCCACTAGGCTCCCCATGGTTGGCACTTCTAGGATCAATTGTACTCTAAACAGGTTAGGGATAGCGTTAGAGCTAGTGTTAGGGTTAGAATTTGTTTTGTTCAAATTTATTTGATACTGGGAAGATTTATCTTTTACCTAGCCTTAATATGTTCCCCAGTTTTGCGTCTTCTCTGTTCAATGGTTCCCTGTTGGGAATAGTTTGTTTTTAATGTCTCACTTCATTTTGATCTATATGGGTAAATAGAAATAGAGCTTGAAATCAAACAGAGTTGGTTTGAAAGTTTGCTTCAATCTTCACATACTCAATTGGTTCTCCGTGTGCATTTAGTGGTTTGTTTTTTTGTGGAAGTAGCCCTATGCTGAAATAGAAAAAAAATAGCTTCATCTGTGAATGCTTTAGGAGCAATTTTCACTATGTTTTTGGTCGAATTACTTTGATACTGTACAGGATTCATCTTTTACCTAGCCTTAATAGGATCACCAATTTGGGGCCTTTAAGTTCAACGGTTCACTGACAGAAACAGTTTGAATTTTTAGGTGTCACTTCATTATGGCCTATAGGTGTGAATGCCAGTGAAGCTGGAAATCAAGCAGGGTTGGTACTAGCTGCTTGATACGTCACACACTCAATTAGTTATCTACGAGCACTCTCTGCTTTCTTTCTATTGAATATAGGCCAAAGGAGAAGCATGCAAAAACAACTTTATCCGAGAGCACTTTAGGAGACAAGAGGGAAATAAGCATGTAATGAACTTCCTCCTGCAATTATTTGGTCATATTTCTTTGATAATGTGCATTTTTCATCTCTTAGCTTGCCCCACTAGGCTTCACAACTTTGGGACTTCTATGATCAAAGGTTATGTAAACAGGTTAGGGTTAAGATTACCATTAGGGTTAGGGCTAGGTTTAGACCTAGTGTTGGTTTGGAGTTAGTTTTGTTCAAATTTTCTTGATACTGGGAAGGATTCATCTTTTACCTAGCCTTACTATGTTCCCCAGGTTTGGACCTTCTCAGTTCAAATGTTCACTCTCAGAAACACTGTATATTTTAAGGGTTCACTTCATTTTGATCTCTATGGGTAAATGGGAATGGAGCTCTAAATCAAACAGTGTTGGTGCTAGCTGCTTGAAACTTCACATACTCAATCAATTCCCTGTCGGTACTCTCTGATTTCTTCCTTGTGAAAATATCCCAAAGCTGAAGCATGCAAAAAAAAAAAAACTTTATCTGAAGGCACTTTAGGAGACAACAGAAAAAAATATGCATGTACTGAACTACATCCCGCAGTAATTTGGCCAGATTTATTTGATACTGCACAGGATTCATATGTTAGCTTTCCCCACAAGTCTCCACAAGTTTGGAACTTCTATGATCACAGGTTCTCTAAACAGGTTAGGGTTTGTTTTAGGGTTAGGGTTAGGGCTAGTGGTAGAGCGAGTGTTAAAGTAAGAGTTAGTTTTGTTCAAATTTCTTTGATATTGGGCAGGAGTCATCTTTAACCTAGCCTTACTATGTTCACCAGTTTTGGGCCTTCTTGATTCAAGGTTCACTGTCAGGAACAGTTTGAGTTTTAAGGTTTCACTCCATTTGAACCTATACAGATAAATGGAAATGGAACTAGAAATCAAACAGGGTTTGTGCTAGCTGATTGAAACTTCAGACACTCAATCTGTTCTCTGTGGGCACTCCGTGGTTTCTTCCTTTTAAAAGTAGCTCTAAGCACAAGCATGCAAAAACAATTTTATCCAAGAGCACTTTATGAGAAATCAGGCAAATATGCATGTCCTGAACTACTTCCCCCCAATTATTTGGTCATATTTGTTTGATAATGCAGAAGATTCATCTGCTAGCTTGCTGCCTTGGGTTCCCCAAGTTTGGGACTTGTATGATCAAAGCTCTATAAACAGGATAGGTTTAGGGTTAGTGTTAGATTTAGAACTAGAGTTAGCACTAGTGTTTGGGTTAGAGTTATTTTTGTTCAAATTTCTTTGATATTGGACAGAATTTCTCTTTTACCTAGGCTTATTATGTTTGGGCCTTCTCGGTTCATGGTTTGCTGTCAGAAACAGTTTGTGTTTTAAGGTTTCACTTTATCTTAATTTATATATGTAATTGGAAATGGAGCTGGATAACAATCAGGGTTGGTGTTAGCTGCTTGAAACTTCACACACTCAATCAGTTCCCTGTGGGCACTCTCTGATTTGTTCCTTGTGAATGTAGCCCTATGCTGAAGCAGGCAAAGCATAGGCTTAGGGTGAGGGCGATGTATAGGGCTAGGTTTAGTGTTAGGGTCAGAGTCAGGGTAAGGGTTAGTTTTTAAGGTTAGGGTTAGGACTCTATTTAGGGCTAAAGTTAGGTCTAGGTGTGGAGTTAGGGTTTGGTTTAAGTTAAAGGTTAGGGTTAGGGCTATGGCTCCATTGTGTTTTAGGGCTAGGACTAAAGTTAGGGCTAGATTTTGGATTAGTGTTAGAGTTAGGACTACTGTTAGGATGATGTTTAGTATTAGGCTTAGAGTTAGATTTAGATTCAGGTTTAGATCTAGGACTAGGGCTAGGGCTAGGTTAGGGTTCTGGATATGGCTAGGAAGAGAGTTAGTCTTAGACTTAGTACCAGGCTTAGGTTAGGGTAAAGTTTTCAACTAATTTTGGGCTAGGATTAGGGCTAGGGTTAGTGTTAGGGTTAGGTCTAGTGGTAGGGCTATGTTTAGGGTTAGCATTGGGGTCAAGGTTAAGTTTAGGGGAATGGGTGGTGTTATAACTAGTCATAGGTCTAGGATGAGGGTTAGAATTAGGATTAGGGTTAGGGTAAGTGTTGAGGGTAGGATTAAAGTAGGTTTAGGGCTAGAATGATGGCTAGGGTTTCTGCTAGGTTTAGGGCTAGGACTAGGGATAGGACAAATGTCAGATCTAGGGTTATGGTTAGGGATAGTTTTAGGATTAGGTTATGCCTAGTTCTAGTGATTTACGTTTAGTGTAAGTGTCAGGTTTAGAGCTAGGGTTTTTATTAGGGTTAGAGTCAGGGTTGGCATTTGTTTAGGTTAAAGTTTACGGTGAAGGCTTGAGTTATTGTTAGGTTTAGGTTTAGAGTTAGGTTAATGGATATTGTTAGGTTTAGGTTTCAGTTAAGGTTTAGGGTAAAAAATGGGTTAGGTTAATTGATAGAGTTAGGATTAGCATTAGGGTTAGTGTTATTTTTAGTGTAATGGATAGGTTTATAGCTCAGGTTAGGGCTAGGTGTGGTTTGGATTGAGTCTAGAATTAGGGTTAGGTTTAGGGATAGGGCTAATGTTTGGTTTAGGGTAAGAATTAAAGTTAGGGTAGGTATTAAAGTTAGGGTAAGTGTTAGGTTTAGGGCTACATTTATGGTTAGGTTAGAGTAAAGGTTAGAGTTTGAGCTAGGGTTAGAACTAGGGCGAGGGTTTGGTTTAAGTTTAGGTCTAGGGTTATGTTTAAGGTTATGGTTTGGTTTAGGGTTAGGGTTATCACTAGGGTTTTAATTAGGGTTAAGGTTAAGTTTAGGGGAATGGATAATATTAGATTGTAGGGTTAGGGTTATGGTATGGGTTAGGGCTAGTGTTAGGATTAGCTTTAGTGAAAGGCTTAATGTTTCAGCTAATGTTAGGGCTATTGCAAGGGTTAGGTTTCGGGTTAGGTCCAGGGTTACATTTATTTTTAAGGTTAGGTTTAATTTTAGGGATAGGGTTATAATTAGGGTTCGTGTAAGTGTGATGGATATGGTTATAGATAATGGTTGGGCTAGGATTAAAGTTAGGATTAGAGCTAGGATAAGGGTTAGGTTTTAGGAATGGTCTAGTGCTATGTTTAGTGAAATGGTTTTCCTTGAGCTAGGGTTAGGTTTAAGACACATATTAGGGTTAGGGTTAGTCTTAGGGCTATGATTAGGGTTAGGGTTATGCTCAGGACTAAGTTTAGGCCTAGGATTAGGGCTAGGTTTTATGTTAGGTTTAGGGATAGGGTTAGAACTATGGGTAATGTAAGAGCTAGGGTTATGTTTAGGGCTAGTTTTAGGGTTAGAGTTATGGCTAGGGTTTTAATAAGGGTTAAAGTTAAGTTTAGGGTAATGGATAAGATTAGAGGTAGGGTTAGGGTTAGGGTTAGTGTTTGGGTTAGGGCTAGTGTTAGGATTAGGTTTAGTGTAAGGCTTAATGTTTCAGCTAAGGTTAGGGCTATTGCAAGGGTTAGGTTTCGTGTTAGGTCTAGGGTTACATTTATGTTTAAAGTTAGGTTTAGTGTTAGGGATTGGTTTATAATTAGGGTTAGGGTAAGGGTAATGGACAGTGTTAGAGCTAATATTTGGGCTAGAATTAAAGTTAGGATTAGAGCTAGGCTTAGGGTTAGGTTTTAGGATGGGTCTAGTGTTATGTTTAGTGAAAGGGTTTTCCTTGACCTAGGGTTAGGTCTACATAATGAGTTAGGTTTAGGGTTAGTGTTAGGGCTATGATTATGGTTAGGATTATGCTTAGGACTAAGTATCTGCCTAGGCTTAGGGCTAGTATTTATGTTAGGTTTAGGGCTAGGTTTAGATCTATCGGTAACGTAAGAGCTAGGGTTATGTTTAGGGCTAGTATTAGGGTTATGGTTATGGCTAGGTCTAGTGTTAGGTCTAGATTTGGGGTTAGGGTCAGGTTTGGAGCTAGGTTTAGTGTTAGGGTAAGTAAGGGTCAGTGTTCAGGATAGGGTTAGGGTTAGGGTTATAGCCCGAATTAGGACTAGGTTACCTTTAGGTGTAGGGTTAGTGTTTGGTTTAGGTTAAGGGTTATTGTGAGGGCTTTAGCTAGTTTTTTGTTTAGGTCGAGGGCTAAAGTTATACCTATTTTTAGGATTAACTTTAGGTTTAGGGCTAGTGTTAGGGTTAAATGTACATATAGGGTTACCCATAGGGCTAGTGTTAGGGTTTGGTTTAGGGATAGGGTCAGGGTTAGACCCAGGGTTAGTGTTAGGGTCAGAATAAGGGTCAGGGTTAGGATTAGATCTAGAATGAGTGCTAGGGTTAGGAATAGTAATATGGTTAGAGTATAAGTCTGGATAAGATTTAGGGTTAGTATTAGGGTTAGCATTTGGGTTTAGGGTTTGGCTTTGGGTAAGGGAATGTGTTAGGGCTAGGTTTAGGGTTAGGTATAGTGTGAAGGTTAAGATTTGGTTTAAATCTAGGATTAGGAGTTATATTATGGAGAGGATTAGTGTTAGGGTTATGGGTAGGGTTAGGACAATGACTAATGTATGAACTAGTGTTATGATTAGGGCTAGTGTTATGGTTAGGGTTAAAGCTATGTCTACTGCTAGACTTAATTTAAGTTAGGTTAATGTTTAGAGATAGAATTATTGTTAGGGTCAGCGTCAGGTTCAGGATTAGTTTTAGAGTTAGTGTTAGGACTAATTGTAGTGTTAGAGTTTCTTTTAGAATAAGGAATATTGTTAGGGATATGGCTTGGTTTTGTTTTATGACTAGGGCTAGGCATAGTCCAAATTTTAGGATAAGAATTATTTTTAGGACTTTGTTAGAGGTTGGTTTAGGCTCATGGTTACAGTTAAATTTAGAGTTAGGTTTATTTTTAGAGTTAGGATTAGGGCCAGGACTAAAGATAGAACTATGATAGGGCTAGGGCAAGAGTTAGTCTTAGGGCTAAAGTTAGGGTTTGGATAGGACTAAATTAGGACTAGGATTAGTGCTAGACTTAGTGTTATTGTTAGGCCTAGGGTTAGGGTGATGGGTTAGGGTTAGGTTTTGGGTTATGGTTAGGTTTAGGGCTAGGGCAAGGGATAGAATTGGGGTTAAATTTGGGTTATGGTTTGGGTTAGGGCTAGGGCTAATTTCAAGTCCAGCCTTATGGTTAAAGATAGTTTTAGCATTAGGTTTATGGCTACATCTAGTTTAATGTTAGGTTTAAGGTTAGGGTCAGGTTTTGAGCTAAAGGTATTATTAGGGTAAGGGTCCTTTTAATGTTTGGGATATGTTAAAATTTTAAGTTAGGGCTCAAATTAGCATTAGGGTTAAAATTAGGGTAATGATAGGGTTAGGTTTAATTATCAGGTTAGGTTTATTGTAATGAATAAGGTTATGAGTAGGGATAGGGTTAGTTTCAAGACTAGGGATAGCATTAGGGTTGGGGTTATGGTTAGGGTAATGAATAGGGTTAGAGCTAAGTTTATGGCTAGGGTTATGGTTACAAATAGTGCTAGTGTTATGGTTAAGGTTAGGGTTAGGGTTAAACTACGGTTAGGGCAGAGATTCTGGCTAGGATTTGGGTTGAGTCAGGGTCAGTGTTATTTCAGTTTTCAGCTTAAAACTAGATTTAGAGCTAGGTTAGGATTAGGGTTAAGGGTTGATTTATGTTAAGGGTTAGGGTTATGGCTATGGCTCGTTTCTGTTTTAGGGCTAGGGTTAAAGTTAGATTAAGAATTAGGGTTATGATTAGGACTCAGCTTAGGGTTAGGTTAGGGTTTGATTTAGATTTAAAATTAGATCTTGGTTAAGGCTTCAGCTAATGATAGGGCTAGGGTTAGGTCTGGGTTTAGGACTAGGATTAGGGTTCCAGTAAGGGATAGGGTTAGAACTAGGGATGGGGCTAGTGTGAGAGTTAGAATTAGTTGTAGGGCTAGGGTTAGGTGTCGGGTTATGAATAGGACTAAATTAGTGCTGAGATTGGGGCTAGGGTTAGTTCTTGGTTTAGGCCTAATGTTAGGTTTAGGGTTAGGATTAAGGCTAGGTTTAGGGTTAGGATAAGGGCTGTGGTTTGTGTTGGGTTTTGGGCTAGGATGAGGGCTATGGCTAATGTCAGGTCTAAGCTTATGGTTGGAGATAGTTTTAGGTTTAGTTTAATGGCTAGGTATATTGTAAGAGTTAGGGTTAGTATAAAATCATCCTTAGAGCAAGGAAATTTATTAGGGTCAGGGTCGGTGTTAGAGTTTGTTTGATGTTAGGTTTTAGGGTTAGGGCTTGAATTAGCACTAGGGTGTGGGTTAGGGTAATGATAGGGTTTTGTTTAGAGTTAACATTAGGTTTAGGTTAATTGATAGGGCTAGGGTTAGTGATAGTATTAAGGTTAGGCCTAGGTTCACATTAGGGTAACAGTTATGGTTAGTATAATGGATAGGATTAGAGCTAAGTTTAAGGCCAGGTTTATGGTTAAGATTAGGTTTTGAAATAGGTTTAGGGTTAGGGTTAAAACTAGGGTTAGTTTTAGGTTTATGCTTAGCATAAGGGTTATGTTTTGAGCTATGGTTAGGGCTAGGGTGAGGGTTAGGTTTAAGGTTACTTCTACGGATAAGATTATTGTACTCATAGGGTTAGGGTTAGTATTAGGGCTATTGACATCATTCATGTTAGGGTTAGGTTTAGGGTAATGTATACGATTAGATGTAGATTTAGGGCTATGTTTAACGTTAGATTGAGGTTTAGGATTAAAGTTAGGGCTATGGTTATGTTTAGGTTTATAGTAAGGGTTAGGTTTTGAGCTAGGGTTAGGTCTATGGCAAGTGTGAGGTTAAAGGTTAGGTGTAGGGTTAGTTTTCCAGTTAGGTTTAGGTTTAGCATTAAGATGAGGATTATCAATAAGGTTAGATTTAGGTTTACAGTAATGGGTTGGTTTAGAACTAGGTTTAGGGCTAGGGTTAAAATTAGGATTAGGGCTAGGGTTAGGGTGCGATTGAGGGATAGGTGTAGTTTTAAGTTTAGAGTAATGTTTAGGCTTTGAGCTAGGATTAGGACTAAGGTGAAGGTTGGGTTAGGGTTAGGGCTAGAGTTAGGGTTAGGGTTATGCTTAAGGCTTGATTTAGGCCTATGATTAGCTCTAGGTTTTGTGTTAGGTTTAGACCTAGGGTTAGGGCTATGGGTAATGTAACATCTAGGGTTATGTTGAGAGCTAGCTGTAGGTTTAGGGTTATGGCTAGGTCTAGTGTTAGGTTTAGATATTTGTGTAGGTTCAGATTTACATATAGGTTTACTCTAAAGGCAGGGTCAGGGTTTGAGTTAGAGTTAGTGTTAAGGTTACAGCCAGAATTAGGTCTTTGTTTAGGTCTAGGGTTATGGTTAGTGTTTGAGTTAGGTTAAAGATTATTGTTATAGCTAGGGTTAGGTTTATGTTTATGTCTAGGTCTAGAGTTAAGGCTTGATTTAGGATTTTGTTTAGGTCTATGGCTAGTGTGAGGGTTTGGTCTAGGGATAGGGTCAGTTTGAGACCTAGGGTTAGTGTTAGGTTCAGAATAAGGGTCAGGGTTATCATTAGGGTTTTGGACAGGGTTAGAGCTAGAATGAGAGCTAGGGTTAGGACTATTAATAGAGTTAGGGTTTTGGTTATCCTAAGGATTAGAGATAGGTCTAGGGTTACCAATAGGTTTAGGGTTTTTCTTAGGTTAAAGAGAGCTGTAGAGGTAGGGTTAATGCTAGAGTTAGAGTTAGGGTTAGGGCTAAATATAGTTTTAAAGCTCGGATTAGGACTAGTTTTTGTGTTAGGGTTAGGTCTAGATTTGGGCATTGGCTAATGTAAGAGCCAGGGTTACAATTAGGGTTAGTTTTAGGTTGAGGGTTAGGGGTAGGTCTAGTGTTTGGATTAGGTTTAAGGTTAGGGTAATATTTAGAGCCAAGTTTATTGTTATGATATGAGTCAGCATCAGGGTTAGTTTTAGGGTTAGGATTAGGACTCAAATAAGGACTAGGGTTACTGTTAGTGTTTGGTTTTAGGTGAGAGTTGTGTTTACAGCTAGGGTGACTGTTAGGATATCAGTCAGGTCAGGGTTACATTTAAGGTTAGGGTTATGACTTGAATTAGGGCTAGGGTTACTGTTAGTGTTTGGTTGAAGTTTAGGCTGGTCTTTAGAACTAGGGTCAGTATTAGGATATGAATCTCAGTGTTAGGATATGAGTCAGGGTCTGGGTAAGTTTTAAGGTTAGGGTTAGGACTCGAATTATGGCTAGGGTTATGTCTAGATGTAGTGTTAGGTTTTGGTTTAAGTTAAGGTTTAGGGTTAGGGCTGTTGCTCAGTTTTGTTTTAGTCATAGGTTTAGGGTTTGGGCTAGTTATAAGATTAGCATTTGGGTTAGGGCTAATGTTAGTGTAAGGCTTAGGCTTTGGGTTAGGTTTAGATTTGGATTTAGCATTAGATCTAGGATTAGGGCTAGGTCTAACTATAGGACAAGGGTGGGGCTAGGGTTATGGTTACAGTAACAGATAGGGTTAGATCTAGGACTAGAGTTAGGGTGAGAGTTAGAGTTATTCTTAGGCCTAGGATTTTTGTTAGTTTTAGGGATAGGGCTAAATTAGGGCTAGGATTAAGGCTAGGGTTAGTGTTCAGCTTAGGCCTAGTGTTAGGGATAGGGTTATAGATAATTTTAGGAAAAGGTATGATGTTATAGCTAGATTTAGAGGTAGGGTGAGGGTTAGAATTAGGGTTAGGGCTAGGGTTAGGGTTAAGTTTATGATTAAGATTTAGTTGAGGGCTAGGATGAGGGCTGGGTTTGTATTAAGTTTAGGTCTAGAATTAGGGCTAGGGCTAATGTCAGGTCTAGTGTTTCAGTTTGGGGTAGATTTAGGGTTAGGTTTTTGTCTCGATCTAGTGTAAGTGTTAGGCTTAGGGTAAGGGTCAGGTTTAGAGCTATGTGTATTTTTAGAATCACTATCATGGTTAAGGTTTGTTTTATGTTAAGGTTTAGGGATAGGGTCAAATAAACATTAGGTTTAGGGTTAGGTTTAGGATAATTGATTGGGTTAGGTTTAGGTTTCAGGGTAAGTTTAGGGCAATGGAGAGCTTTAGGGTTAGCAAAAGGATTAAGGTTATGCCTAGGGTTAGTATTAGGATTAGGGTTATCATAAGGATACTATATAGCGTTAGAGCTATCATTATGGCTAGGTTTAGGTTAGGATTAGGGCTAGAGTTAGGTTAGGTTTTGGGTTAAGGCTATTAACCCTAGCTTATTGTAGGGCTATGTTTAGATTTAGGATAAAGGTTAGATTTTGAGCTAGGGTTAGGTCTAGGACGATGGTTATGTTTAGTGTTATGGTCAGGGTTAGGTAAAGGGTTAGGGCTAGGGATTTCATTATGTTTAGGATTAGGTTTAGTGTAATAGATTGGGTTAAATGTAAGGTTAGCTTTATGGTTAAGGTTAGGTTAAGGTTTAAGTTTAGTTTTAGTGCAAGGTTTACTGTTGGTTTTAGGGTAAAAGATAGGGTTTGAGTTAGGGTTACGGCCATGACAAGGTTTAGGGTTAGGTCTAGGTTTAGATTTATGGTTTGGGTTAGGGTTTCAGTTAGGGTTAGGGGTAGGGTTATAATTAGGGTTAGGGTTAGCGTTAGGGTAATGGCTAGGGTTAGAGCTAGTTTTAGATCTAGTGTTAAGATTAGGATTAGGGCTACAATTTGGGTTATAGTTAGGGATAGTGCTAGGGTTATGTTTAGGCTAAGGGTTAGGCTTTGAGCTAGGGTTAGGACTAAGGTGAGGGTTAGGGTTAGGGTTAGGACTAGGGTTAGGTTTAGGGTGAGGGTTATGCTTAGGGTAGGTTTAGATCACGATTAGGGTTAGGGTTATTTAAGTTTTTTGTTAGGTTTAGGCCAAGGGTTAGTGCTATGTGTAATGTAAGATGTAGGGTTCTGATTAGAGCTAGTTTTAGGGTTTGGGTTATGGCTAAGTCTAGTGTTAGGTTTTGGTTTTGGGTTAGGGTAAGGTTTAGAGCCAGGTTTAATGTTAGTATCAGGGCCAGAGTTCAGGTTAATGTTAGGGTTAGTGTGAAAGCCAGAATAGGACTAGGGTTTGGTCTTTTGGAAGGGTTAGTGTTTGGTTTAGGTTAAGGGTTATGGTTAGGGCTAGCACTAAGTTTTGGTTTAGGTCAAGGGCTAGAGTTATAGCTAGATTTAGGATTAGGTTTAGGTATAGAGCTACTGTTAGTGTTAGGTTAAGGTATAAGTTTACTGGTAGGGCTAGTTACAGGTTTCAGTTTTGGTTTAGGGTCAGATTTAAACCTATAATTAATGTTAGGGTCAGAATAAGGGTGAAGGTTAGGGTAAGGTTTTGGGTTAGGGTTAGATATAAATTGTTTGGGTTTGGCTAAGGAGTAGGATTAGGACAAGAGTTAGCATTATGAATAGGGTTTGGCTTAGGGTACTGGATAGAATTAGAGCTAGGTTTAGAGCTAAGATTAGGATTAGGTTTAGGGCTAGTTTTAGGGTTAAGGTTAGGGTTAAATCTAGTGTTAGGGCTCGTATTAGGGCTATTTTTATGTTAGAGTTAGGGCTAGGATTTGGCTAAAGGCCAAAGTAAGAACTAGGTTTACGATTAGGGTTAGTTTTAGGGTTAGGGTTTTTGCTAGGTCTAGTGTTAGAATAAGTTTTAGGGTTAGGGTGATATTTAGAGCTGGGTTTGTGTTTGGATATGAGTCAGGGTGAGGGTTAGTTTTAGGCCTATGACTCAAATTAGATCTCGGGTTATGTCTAGTTATGGGTTAGGGTTTGTTTTAGGTTAAGGTTTAGGGTTAGAGCAATGGCTCGGTTTTGTTTTAGGGCTACAGCTTGGATTAGGGCTAGTTTTTGGATTAGCAATAGTGTTAGAGCTAGTGGTAGAATGAGGTTTAGACTTAAGTTTTGGGTTAGATTTATAGTTATGCTGAGATCTAGGGTTAGGGCTATGGCTAGGGTTAAGGTTCGGGATAGGTCTATTGTGAGGGTTATGGTAACGAAATAGGGTTATAAATAGAAATAGGGCTAGGTTGTGAGTTAGAGTTAGTCTTTAGGGCTAGGATTAGGGGTAGGGTTAAGTTTAGGGTTCAAATAGCGCTAGGAATAGCGCTATGAATAGTGTTAGGTTTAGGCCCATTGTTAGGGCTTGTGTTAGGGTTAGTTTTAGGGGAAGGGATGGGGTTATATAGCTAGTTTTAGTGCTAGGGCGAGGGGTATATTTATGGATAGTTTAGGGTGAGTTTTAAGGTTAGGTTAAGTCTAGGTTTGGGGCTCAGATAAAGGCTAGAGTCTGTGTTAGAGTTAGGGCTAGGATAGGGCTAGGGATAATGTCAGGTCTAGGGATATGGTTAGGGACAGTGTTAGGGATAGGTTTATGGCTAAGTCTAGTGTAAGGGTTAGGTTTAGGGTAAGGGTTAGGTATAGAGCTAGGTTATTATTAGGGTCAGAGTCTGGGTTAGGTTTTGTTTTGGGTTAAGGTTTAAGGTTAGGGCTCAAATTAGCATTAGGGTTAGTGTTAGTGTTAAAGAATGAATAGAGTTAGGTTTACAGTTCAGGTTAGGTTTAGAGTAATGTATAGGGTTAGTGTTAGGGATAGGGTTAGGGTTAGGCCTAGGGTTAGCATTTGATTTAGGCTTATGTTTAGAGTAATGGATAGGTTTAGTGTTAATATTAGGGATTAGGTTAAGGTAAGAATCAGGGCTAGGGTTTGGGTTACTCCTAAGGTTAGTGTTAGGATTAGATTTAGGGTAAGGGTTAGGGTTTGTGTTAGGGTTAGTGCTAGGGCGATGGTTAGCATTAGATTCATGGATAGGTTAGTGTTAGGGTTAGGGTTAGAGTTAGGGCTAGGGTTAGCATTAGGTTTAGGGTTATGTTTAAGGTAATGGTTAGAGTTAGGCTTAGGGATAGCATTAGGGTTAGGGTTAGAACTAGGGTGATGTTTAGAGTAAGGGTTAGATTTTGAGCTAGGCTTAGGGCTAGGGCAAGTATTAGGTTTAGGGTTTGGGCTAGGATTAGGGTTAGGGTTATGCTTATGTCTAGGTTTAGGGCCTGTATTAGGGCTAGGTTTTGTGTGAGTTTTATAACTAGTGTTAGGGCTATGGGTAATGTAAGATCTAGGATTATGGTTATGGCTAGTTTTTTGGGTTAGGGTTATAGACATGTCTAGTGTTAGGTTTAAGTTTTGGGTTAGGATAAGTTTTAGAGATAGGGTTTGTGTTATGGTAAGCGTCGGTGTTCGGGTTAGCATTAGGTTTATTTTTAGGGACAGAATTATAACTAGGATTAGGTCTAGGGATAGGGTTAGACTTTGCTTTAGGTTAATGGTTATTTTAGGGATATGGCTAGGTTTTTGCTTAGGACTAGGACTAGAGTTATGGCTATATTTAAGTTTAGGTCTAGTGCTAGTGTTATGGTTAAGTTTAGGTATAGGTTTACTGGTAGGGCTAGTGTTAGGGTTCAGATTAGTGTTAAGGTCAGGCTTTGACCTTGGGTTAGTGTTAGGGTCAGAATAAGGGTAAAGGTTAGGCTTAGTCTTCGGGTTAGGGTTAAAGATGGAATGAGGGCCAGGGTTAGGACTAGTAATAGAGTTAGGGTTTGGGGGAAACTAAGGATTATAGTTAGAACTAGGGTAGCATAAGGGTGAGAGTTTGACTTAGGGTAAGATATAAGTTTAGAGCTAGGATTTGGGTTAGTGTTAGCGTTAGGATTAGGGTTAGGGTTATGGTTAAATCTAAGGTTGATGCTCAGATTGGGGCTAGGTTTTGTGTTAGGGTTAGGGCTATGGCTAATGTAAGAACTAGCTTTATGTTTAGGGGTAGTTTTAGGGTGAGGATTAGGGCTAGGTCTAGTGTTTCGGTTAAGTTTAGTGTTAGGGTGATATTTAGAAGTATTTTTAGGGTCAGAGTCAGGCTCAGAAATAGTTGTAGGGATAGGGTTAAGACTAGGTGTAGCATTAGGGTTGGGTTTTAAGTTAAGGGTTAGTATTAGGGCTATAGCTCAGTTTTGTTTGTGGGCTATGGCTTGTTCAAATTAGAATTAGGGTTAGGTCTAGTGTTTGGGTGAGGTTTAGGTTTAGAGTTAGGGTTAGGTTTAAAGTCAGGTTTAGTTCTCGGTGTAGGACTAGAGCTAGGGTTAGGACTAAGTTTAGGGCTAGTGTTAGAGTTAGGCAATAGATAAGGTTGGTACTAGAAATAGGTCTAGGCCTAGAGTTGGGGTTAGTCTTAGGGCTAGGGTTAGAGTTAGGGTTACAGTTAGTAATAAATTAGGGCTAGGATTAGAGCTATGGTTAGTGTTAAGATTAGGCCTAGGGTTAGGTTGAGGGTTATTGTTAGTGACAGTGTTAGGGTTAGGGTTAGGGTTAGGGGTAGGGATGTGTTTATACCTAGGGTCAGAACTAGGACAAGGGTTGAAATTAGGATTTGTGCTAGGGATAGGTTTCGGGTTAGGATTAAGGCTAGTTTTAGGGCTAGGATGAGGGCTCAGGTTTGTGTTAGGTTTAAGGCAAGAATTAGGTAGAGTGCTAATGTGAGGTCTAGGCTTACGGTTAGGGATACTGTTAGGGTTAGATTTTTAGATAGGTCTAGTTTAAGGTTTATGTTTAGTGTAAGAGACAGGTTTAGAGGTAGGTGTGTTATTAGAGTCAGTGTCTTGTTCAGAGTTTGGGTTAGGTTTTGGTTTAGTTTTAGGTCTCAAATTAGCATTAGGGTTAGGGTTAGGGTTAGGGTTATCATAATTTATAGGGTTAGGTTTAGTGTTCAGGTTAGGTTTAGGTAATGGATAGGGTTAGTGTTAGTGATAGCTTTAGGGTTAGGCCTAAATGGATAGCGTTAGATTTAGGTTTAGGACTATGTTTTGTGTTAGGTTTAGCATAACTCTTAGGGTTTGAAGTAGGATTAGGACTATGGCAAGGGTTAGGTTTACGGTTAGGTCTAGGGTTAGGTTTACTGTTAGGGTTAGAGTAGGTTTAGGGTTAGGACTAGGGTTAATTTTAAAGTTAGGGTTAGAGTAGGTTTAGGATTAGGGCTAGTTTTATCATGATGTTTATAGTTATGATTAGAGTAATGGGTGGGGTTAGAGCTATGTTTGGTTTAGGTTTATGTTAAGGTTAATGGATAGGTTTAGGTCTAGGGTTATGGTTAGAATTAGGGCTAGGGTTAGGGTTAGGGTTAGGCCTAGGGTTAGTGTTAGAGTTAGGTTTAGGGTTAGTGTTAGTGATTGCACTATGTTTAGGGCTAGGGCAAGAGTTAGGGTTAGTGTCAGATCTAGGTTTAAGATTAGGGTTAAGTTTAATGCTAAGTTTAGCATTAGGGTTAGGGTTTTGTTTAGGGTAATAGTTAGGGTTTGAGCTAGAGTTAGGGCTAGGATTATGGTTAGGATTAAGTCTAGGTTTAGGTTTAGGGTTAAGGCCAGTTTTATGGTTAGGTTCAGATATAGGATAATGGTTAGGGTTAGGTTTAGGGTTACGATTACAACAAGATGTAGGGTTCACGTTAGGGCTAGATTTTGTGTTAGGTTAGGGTTAGAATTAGGGTAATGGCTAATGTAAAAACTGGAGTTATAATTAGGGCTACTTTTAGGGCTATGGTTAGGTCTAGTTCTAGTTTTAGGTTTAGGTATACTTTTAGGTTGATGTTAGAACTAGGATGTGTGTAAGCTCAGAGTTAGGCTCAAGGTTAGTTTTAGGGTTAGGTTAAGACTGGAATTAGGGCTATGGTTAGGGCTAGGTGTAGGGTTAGGTTTTGGTTTAGGTTAAGGTTTAGGGATAGGGCTAGGGCTCAGTTTTGTTTTAGGGCTTGAATGAGACTAGGGCTAGTTTTAGGATTAGTGTTAGTGTTAGGGCTAGTGTTAGTGTGAGGTTTAGGCTTAGGGTAAGGTTTGGACTTAGAGTTATGGTTTTTTCTAGGGTTAAAGCTAGGGCTAGTGTTAGGGCTAAGGTTAGGGCAAGTATTAGGGTTATGGTAAGTGATAGAGTTAGATCTAGGAATAGGGCTAGGTTGAGACTTAGAGTTAGTCTTAGTGCTAGTGGTAGTGTTAGGGCTAAATTAGGGCTAGGATCAGGTCTATGATTAGTGTAAGTGATAAGTCTTGGGTTAGAATTAGAGTTAGATTTGGGGGAAGGGATGAGGTTATAGCAAGGTTAAGAACTAGGGTGAGGGTTAAAATTAGGGATAGGGCTAGAGTTAGGTTTCAGGTTAGGATCAAGGCCAGGTATAGGGCTAGTATTAAGGCTAGTGTTTGTGTTAGGGTTATGGCAAGAATTAGGGCTAGGGCTAATATCAGGTCTAGGGTTATGGTTAGGGATAGTTTTCTGGTACGATTTATGTCTAGGACTAGTGTCAGAGTTAGGTTTTCAGTGAGGTTCAAGTAGAGAGCTAAGGGTACTGTAATAGGTTTTGGTTTGGGGTTAGGTTGAGTTTTAGGGTAATGGCTCAAATTAGCATTAGGTTTGAGTTAGGGTTAGGGTAATGGATAAGGTTGGGTTTAGGCTTCAGGTTAGGTTTAGGGCTCAGGTTAGATTTAGGGTAATGGATAGGGTTAGGGTTAGGCCGATGGTTAGCATTAGGTTTATGGTTATTATTAGGGTAATGGATAGGGTTAGAGCTAGTTTTAGGGCTAAGGTTATCTTTAGGATTAGGGATAGAGTTAGGTTTAGGGTTAGGGTTAAGGCTATTGTTAGGTTTAGGTGTGGGTTAGGGTTTGAGCTAGATTTGGTGCTAAGGATAGGGTATAGGTTTAGGATTAGGTCTAGGGTTAGGATTAAGATTATCATTAGGGTAAAGGTAATGGACATGTTTAGATGTCGTGTTAGGTTAAGGTTTAGGATTAGGGCTAGGGTTAGTGTTAAGTTTAGCATAATTTTTAGAGTTTTAGCTAGGGTTAGGACTACGGCAAGGGTTAGGTTTATGATAAGGTCTTGGGTTAGGTTTCCAGTTAGGGTTAGAGTAGGTTTAGGGTTAGTGCTAGGGTTATCATGACATTTATGGTTAGGTTTAAGGTAATGGGTGGGGTTAGAGCTAAGGGTAAGTCTAGTTTTAAGTTTAGGAATAGGGCTAGGGTTAGGGTTAAGTTTAGGCTTATAATTTTCTTATGTTTGGATTAAAGGTAAAGGTCAGGGATTGAGTAAGTGTTAGGGCTAGGTTGATGCTTCAGGTTAGAATCAGGGCTAGGGATAGAGTTAGGGTTAGGGTTAGGGTTAGCACTAGGTTTAGCCTTAGGTTTTGGGTTACTGTTAGTGTAATGGATAGAGTTAAAGCTAGAATTTTGGCTATGGTTATGTTTCGGATTAGGGCTAGGATTGGGGTAAGTTTGGGGCTAGGGTTATGTTTAGGGTAAGGTCTAGAGTTTGAGCTAGTGTTACTGCTAAGGCTAGGTTGAGGATTAGGTTCAACCTTAGGTCTAGGGACAGGATTTTGGTAGATTTAAGGTTAGGGCTAGGGTTATCATTAGCGTTAGGATAAAGGTTAGTGTAATGTATATGGTTAGATGTAGGTGTAGGTTTAGATTGAGGTTTAGGGTTAGATTTAGTTTTAGGGTTAATGTTAAGGCTACGGATAAGTTTAGGTTTATGGTACGGGTTAGGTTTTGAGCGAGGGTTAGGGCTATGGCGAGTGTTAGTTTTAGAGTTAGGTCTATTGTTAGTTTTCTTGTTAGGGTTAGGATTATGGTTAGGGTTAAGGCTAGGGTTACTGTTAGGGTTCAGTTTAAGGTTAGTGTCATGTTTAGAGCTAGAGTGATTGTTAGGATATGAGTGAGGTTCAGGGTTACTTTATAGATTAGGTTTAGTAATCGATAAGGGCTAGGATCTTTTTTTTTTTTTGTAGTTTAGTTTTTGGTTTAAGATAATTATTAGGATTACGTCTATTGCTCGGTTTGTTTTAATCCTAGGGTTAGTTAGGGCTATTTTTACAATTAGTGTTAGGGTTAGGGCTAGTGTTAATGTTAGGATTAGACTTAGAGTTAGGGTTACATTTATAATTAAGTTAGATCTAGGATTAGGCTAGGATTAAGGATAGGTCAAGGGTTAGGTCCAGGGTTAGAGTTATGGAAAGGGATAGGTTTAGAACTAGTGATAAGACTAGTGTGAGTGTTAGAGTTAGTGATAGGTCTAAAAATAGAGTTACGGTTTGGGATAGGGTTAAATTAGGTTTAGGATTAGGGCTAAGGTTAGTGTTCAGCTTAGGCCTAGCGATAGGGATAGGTTTAGGTTTAAGTTTAGGATAAAGAATGACATTATAGCTAGGTTTAGACGTAGGGTGAGGGTTAGAATTAGTGTTAGGGCTAGGGTTGGGGTTAGCGCTATGATTAAGTCTTGGTTTTGGTCTAGGATGAGGGCAAGTTTTTGTATTAGAATCAGTGCTAGGATTAGTGCTTATGCTAATATCAGGTCTAGGGTTATGATGAAAGGTATTTTTAGGGTTAGGCTTATGGCTACGTCTAGTGTAAGGGTTAGGTTTAGGGTAAGGGTCAGGTTTAGAGCTCGGGGAATTATTAGGATTTAGGATTTGGCTTAGGTAAGGATTTAGGTTTATGGCTCAAATTAGCATTAGGTTTAGGGTTAGGTTATTGTTAGGGTTTGTTTTAAGTTTCAGGTTTGGTTTAGGGTAATTGATATAGTTAGCGTTAGTGATAGGGCTAGGGTTAGGCTCAGAGTTTCCATTATGTTTAGGTTTATGTTTAGGGTATTTAATAGTGTTAGACCTGAGGTTAAAACTAGAGTTATGGTTAGGAATATGCCTTGAGTTAGGGTTACATTTACTGTTACAACTAGGGTTACGGTTAGGTTTCAGGTTATGTTTAGCATAAACTTTAGGTTTTCAGCTAGGGTTAGGCCTAGGTTTAGGGTTAGGTCTAGGGATAGGATTACGGTAGGTGTAGTGTTAGTGTTAGAGTTACAGCTAGGGTTATCATTAATGTTAGAATTAGGGTTAAGGTAACGGATAGGGTTAGGTTAGGTTTAGATTTGGTTTAGAGTAAGAATTAGTGATAGATTTAGGATTAGAGCTATGGTTATGTTTAGGTTTATGGTTAGGTTTATGGCTTGATTTACACTTAGGGCTCTGCTGAGTTTAATTTTAGGGTTATATCTATGGTTAGTTTTCTGGTTAGGGTTAGGGTTAACATTAGTGTTCGGGCTAGGATTATCAATAAGTTTATGTTTAGGGTTAGGGAAATGAGTAGGTTTAGAGCTAGGTTTAGGGATAGGTTAAATTTTGGATTTGGGCTAGGGTTAGGGTGAGAGTTAGGGATAGGTCTAGGCTTATGTTTAGGGTAAGTTTTAGGCTTTGAGCTATCTTAGGACTAAAGTGAGTGCTAGGGTTAGGTATAGGGCTAGTGTTAGTGTTAGGGTTATGTTTACGACTAGGTTTAGGCCTAAAATTAGCTCTATGTTTAGAGTTAGGTTTAGGCCTACGGTTAGGGCTATGGTTAATGTAAGATCTAGCATTATGATTAGGGCTAGTTTTATGGTTAGGGTTATGGCTGGGTCTAGAATTAGGTTTAGGTTTTGTGTTAGTTACAGGTTTATAGTTAGTTTTAGTGTTAAAGCCAGGGTCAGTGTTAGGGTTAGAGTTAAAGATAGGGTTAATGCCAGAATTAGGACTAGGTTAAGGTCTAGAGGTAGAGTTAGTGTTTGGGTTAGGTAAAGGATTTTATTTTTTATTTTTATTTTATTTTATTTTATTTTATTTATTTTTTTTGGGGGGGGGCTAGGGCTAGGATTTTGTTTAGGTCTAGATCTAGAGTTCAGGCTAGATTAAGGATTAGGTTTAGGTCTAGAGCTAGTGGGAGGGTTAGGTTTAGGTATAAGGTTACAAGTAGGGCTAGTGTTAGGGTTTGGTTTAGGGTTACGGTTTGGTTTAGTGTTAGGGCCAGGTTTAGATCTTGGGTTTATGTTATGGTCAGAATAAGGGTCAGGGTTAGAGTTAGGGTTTGGGATACCATTAGAGATTGAATGAGATCTAGTGTTAGGACTATTAATAGGGTTAGGCTTTGGTTAGCCTAAGCTTTATGGATATGTCTAGTGTTACCATTAAGGTTAAGGTTTTGCTCAGGGTAAGGCATAGGTTTAGGGTTAGGGTTTGGTTTATGGTTAGGGTTAAAGCTAGGTTTAGGGCTCAGATTAGGTCTAGTATTTGTGTGAGTTTTAAGGCTAGGGTTAGGACAACGGCTAATATAAGAACAAGGGTTACAATTAGGGTTAGGGTTAGGGGTAGATCAAGTGTTATTGTTAGATTTAAGATTAGGGTGATATTTATATCTAGGGTTAGTGTTAG
>NW_026003725.1:1003258-1026095 GCF_001458135.2 Marmota marmota marmota | reverse complement strand
GGCTAGGACTAATGTCAGGTCTATGTTTATAGTTAGTGATATTTTTAGTGTTAGGTTTATAGCTAGGTCAAAATAAAGTGTTATGTTTAGGGAAAGGGTCAGATTAAGAGCTGGGGTATTATTCATTAATACCTAATGAAAGGGTCAGGGTTTGGGTTAGATTAAGGTTTAGAGTTAATGCTCAAATTATCATTAAGTTTAGAATTAGGGTTTGGGTAATGGATAGTGTTAGGTTTAGGTTTCAGGTTAGGTTTAATGTAATGGATATGGTTAGGGTTTGTTATAGGTTTAGGGTTAGGCCTAGGGTTAGAATTAGGGTTATGGTTATTGTTAGGGTAATTTATAGGGGTAGAATTAGGGTTAGGGCTATGATAATGGTTAGGATTAGGGCTAGAATTAGGGTTAGGTTCAGGGTTAGGGCGAGAGTTACACTTAGGATTAGGTTTAGGGTACAGTTTAGGGTTTGAGCTAGGATTTTTGCTATGGCTAAGTTTAATTTAGGGTTTGGTCTAGGGTTATAGTCATGTTTAGTTTAACAGTTAGGGCTAGGGTTATCATTAGGGTTAGAGTAATAGGTTTAGATGTCAGGTTAAAGATAGGTTTTGGTTTATGTTAGCCTTAGGTTTAGGTTTAGAATTAGGTTTAGAGTTTGATCTAGCTTAGATTTAGGGTTAGGGTTAGGTTCACTGCTAGTTCTAGGGTTAGGTTTATGTTTAGGGTTAGGGTAGGTTTAGCTTTATGTCTTGTTTTATCATTAGGGTTAAGTTTAGGGTTAGGGTATTGAGTACGGTTTGAACTAGGGTTGGGGCTAGGGTTAGGGCTAGGATTAGGGCTGGTGTTAGGGTTAGGATCAGGCCTTGGGTTAGTGTTATGTTTAGGTTAAGTGTAGGGTTAGGGATTGAGCTAGGTTTAGGCCTAGGGCGAGGGTTAGGTTTACAGTCTTGGCTAGGGTAGTGTTATGGTTAGGTTTAGGGCTAAGGTAAGAATTAGTTTTAGTGTTATTGTTAGTGTAATGGATATATTTAGAGCTAGGTTTAAGCTATGGTTACAGTTAAGATTAGGGCTAGAGTTAGGGTGAGGTTTAGGGTTTGGTCTAGGATTATTTTTACGGTAAGGTTTAGGGTTTGAGCTAGGGTTAGGTCTAGAAGTAGGGTTAGGGTTAGGGTTATGGCTAGGTTTAGGGTCAGGGTTATGCTTAGGGTTCAGTTTAGGTCTCTAATTAGGGCTAGGTTTTTTGTAATTTTTAAGGCTAGTGTTAGGTATATGACTAATGTAGATTTAGAGTTCATCTAGTGTTAGGGTTAGTTTTGTGGTTAGGATAAGGTTTAGAGTTAGGGTTTTTGTTAAGGTAAGTTTTAGGGTTCAGGTTAGGATTAGGTTTATAATTAAGTAAAGAATGAGGACTAGGGTTAGGTCTAGGGGTAGAGTTAGTGTTTGGTTTAGGCTAAGGGTTATTGTTAGGGCTAAGGCTTGGGCTATGCCTATATTTAGAATAATGTTTAGGTCTAGAGCCAGTGTTAGTGTTAGATTGAGAGTTAGGTTTACTGGTAGGGCTAGTGTTAGATTTCGGATAAGGGTTAGGGTCAGGTTTAAACCTACGTTTAGTGTTAGGGACAGAATAAGGATCAACATTAGGTTTAGGGTTTGGGTTAAGTTTAGAGCTAGAATGAGGGCTATGTTTAGGACTAGTAATAGAGTTAGGGTTTGGGGTAGGCATAGAATTAGGGTTAGGACTAGGGTAGCAATAGGGTAAGGGTTTAACTAAGTGTAAGAAATAGGGTTAGAGCTAGGATTAGGACTAGGTGTAGGGTTAAAGTTAGGGCCAGGGTTAGGCTTAGGGTTAAAGCTAGGGTTAGGCCTTGGATTAAGGCTAGGTTTTGTGTTAGGTTTAGGGCTATGGCTAATTTAAGAACTGGCATTATGATTAGGGCAAGTTTTAGGTTTAGGTTTAGGTTGAGGTCTATTGTTAGTATTAGGTTTAAGGTTAGGGTGATGTGTAGAGCTAGGATTAGTGGTCAGAGTTAAGGTTAGTATTAGTTCTAGGGTTAGGGTTAGGACTTGAATTAGGGCTAGGGTTAGGGCTAGGTTTGGGGTTAGGGTTTTGTTTACGTTAAAGTTTAGGGTCAGTGCTATGGCTTGGTTTTGCTTGAGGGATAGGGCTAGGCTTAGGGATAGTATTCAAATTGGCAATAGGGTTACAGCTATTGTTAGGGTTGGTTTAGGCTTAGGGTAGGGTTAGACTTAGAGTTAGGGTTTGATCTAGGTTTAGGGCTACAGTGAAAGTTAGAGCTAGGGTTCTGGCTAGGTATTGAGTTATCATAAGGGATAGGGTTAAATCTAGGGATAGGGATAAGGCGAGATTTAGAGTTAGTGTTAGTGTTAGGGTTAGATTTAGTGTTAGAATTAGGGCTTAATTAGGGCTAGTATTAGAGCTATGGTTAGTATTAAGGCTGAGCCTAAGTTTATGGCTAGGTTTATCGTTAAGGTTATGCTTAGGTATGATGTTATAGCTATCTTTAGAACTAGGACAAGGGTTAAAATTAGGGTTAGGTCTATGGTTAGGGTTAGTTTTAGGATTAAGGCTAAGATTAGGGCTAGGATTAGGGCAAGAGTTTTTCTTTTTTATTTTTTTTTTAGGGTTTAGGCTTCATTAGGGCTAGGGCTAAAGTCAGGTCTAGGGTTATGGTTAGAGAAATTTGGAGAAATAATATTATTAGTGTTAGGATTAGGTCTATGGATATGATAATGTTTAGGGTTCAGGTTAGGTTTAGGGTAATGTGTAGGTTTAGGTTTTGGAATAGGTTTAGGGTCATCCTAGTGTTAGCATTAGGGTTAGGATTAACATTACAGTAATGTATAGGGTTACAGCTCGGGTTAGGGCTTGGTTTATGGTTAGGGTTAAGGCTAGGGTTAGGGTTATGTTTTGGGATGTCAAGGGTAAGGTTTAGTGTTAGGTTTCGGGTAAGGGTTAGGGCTAGAATTAGGGTTATGGTTAGGGTTAAAGTAGTGTTTGGGCTCCAATTAGGGATAGGTTTTGGGTTAGGTTAGGGATAGTTTTAGGGCTAGAACCAATGTAAAAGCTAGGGTTATGATTAGAACTATTTTTTGGTTTAGGGTTAAGGCTAGGTCTAGGGTTAGGTTTAGGTTGAGGTTTTGAGTGATGTTTAGAGCTAGGGTTAGTGTTAGGGTCAGAGTCAAGATCAGGGTTTGTTTTAGGGTTAGGGATAGGACTTGAAGTAGAGGTAGGTTTAGGGCTAGGTGTAGGCTTAGGGTTTGGTTTTATGTTAAAATTTAGTTTAACAAAAATAGTTTTGGAGTTAGGATGAAGGCTAGGGTTTGTGTTAGGGTTAGGGCAAGATTTAGGGATAAAGATAATTTCAGGTTTAGGGTTACGGCTATTGATAGTTATAGGGTTAAGTTCCTGGCTAGGTCTAATGTTAGGTTAAGATAAGGCTCAGGTTTAGAGTAAGGTGTAATTTTAGGGTCAGGGTCAGGTTTTGGGTAGGTTTTCTGTTAATTATTAGGGATAGTGCTCAAATTAGCATTAGGGTTAAAATTAGGGATAGGTTTATGGAAAGGTTTAGATTTAGGATTCAGGTTAAGATTAGGGTAATTGGTAGGGTTAGGGTGAGTGATACGGTTAGGGTTTGGCCTAGGGTTAGTATTTGGGTTAGGGTTATTGTTAGGGTAATGAATAGCATTAGAGCTAGGGTTAGGGCTAGGGTGTTGGATAGGATTAGGGCTAGAGTTGGGGTTAGGTTAGGCTAGGGCTAGGGTAATGGTTTGGGTTAGGTTTAGGGTACAGCTTCGGTTGTGAGCTAGGGTTAGTGCTAGGTTGAGGGTTATGTTTAGGATTATATCTAGGGTTAGATTTAGGGTTAAGGTTTGGGTCAGTGTTAGGCTTATGGCTAAGGTTATCTTTAGAGTAAGGTTAATGGATAGGGTTAGATTTTGGGTTAGGTTTAGTGGTAGTGTTAAGTTAGGGTTAGTGTTAGGGTTACGGCTAAGATTATCATTAGAGTTAGCATAATGGATAGGGTTAGATGTCAGTTTTGGGTTAGGGGTAGTTTTAGGGTTATGGTTAGTGTTAGGATTTTTGGCTATGTAAGGGTTAGTGTTTTATCTAGGGTTAAGGCTACAATGAGGGATAGGTTTAGGTTTAGGTATAGGATTAGGTTTGCAATTAGTATTAGAACTAGGGTTATCGTTAGGGTTAAGGTTCAGTTTAGGGTGATGGATAATTTTAGAGATAGTATTAGGGCTAGTGTTAACAATATGATTAGGGGTAGGATTAGGATTAGGTTTAGGGATAGGGCTAGGATTATGTTTAGGGTTCGCTTTTGGGTTTTATCTTGGGTTAGGTCTAAGGCGAGGGTTAGGGTTTGTGTGAGGGTTAGGCTTAGGGTAAGGGATAAGTTTACGTTAGGGTTAGGATTACACTTTGGGCTAGATTTAGGCCTAGGATTTGGGCTAGGTTTTGTGTTAGGTTTAGAGCTAGTTTTAGTGCTATGTTAATGTATGGGTTATGTTTACGGTTATGGCTAGATCTAGTGTTAGCTTTAGGTATCAGTTAGTGTCAGTTTTATAGCTAGCATTAGTTTTAGTGTCAGAGTCTGTGTTTAGATTTGGGTTAGGATTAGGGCGAGAGCCAGAATTAGGATTGGTAAGGTCTAGAGTTAAGGTTAGTGTTTGGCTTAGGTTAAGTGTTATCATTAGAGCTAGGGCTAGTTTTTTGTTTAGGTGTTGGTTCAAGATATGGCTAGATTTAGGATTAGGTTTATTCTAGGGCTAGTGTTAGGGTTAGGTTTAGATATAGGGTTATGGGTAGGGCTAGTGTTAGGGTTTGTTTTAGATTCAGGGTCAAAATAAGGGTCAGGGTTAGGGTTAGGATTTGGGTTACGGTTAAAACAAGAATGAGAGCTAGGTTTAGGACTAGTAATAGGGTTTGAGTTTGGGTTAGACTAAGGATTAGTTTTACGAGTAGGGTTAGCATTAGGACTATGTTTGGCATTAGGGTTGTGGTTTGGCTAGGGTAAAAGATAAGGTTAGAGCTAGGGTTAGAGCTAGGGTTCGGGTTAGGTTTAGGGCTAGTGTTAGGGTTAGAGTTAGGGTGAAAGCTAGGGTTAGGTCTCAGATTTGGTCTAGGTTTTGTTTAGCAGTAGGTTTAAGTTTATGGCTAATTTATGATATAGGTTTATGATTAGAACTAGTTTTAGATTTAGGGTTAGGACTAGGTCTTGTGTTAGAGTAAGGTTTAGGTTTAGGGTGATGTTTAGAGGTAGGGTGAGTATTAATGTCAGAGCCAGGTTCAGGGGTAGTTTTAGGGTTCAGATTAGGACTCAAATTAGGGCTAGGCTTTGAGCTAGATGTAATGTTAGGGTTTGGTTTAGGTAAAAGTTTAGGGTTAGTTTTATGGCTCAGTTTTGTTTTAGGGCTAAGCCTGTTTAGTGCTAGTTTTAGGATTAGTGTTAGGGTTATGGCTATTGTTAGGGTTAGGTTAAGGTGTAGAATTAGGGCTAGATTTAGAGTTAGGTTTACATCTAGGGTTAGGGCAAGGTATAAGGTTAGGGCTAGGGTTTTTATAGGCTATGGCTAGGAATAAGGTAATGGTAAGAGATAGGGTTAGAAATAGGGCTAGGACTAGGGCAAGAGTTATAGTTAGTCTTAAAGTTGGGTTATGTTTAGTATTAGGGCTGGGGTTAGTGTTAGGGTTAGTCCTAGGGTTAAGGTTAGGGGTAAGGTTAATTTTAGAGTTAGGGTTGGGTTAGGATTAGGGTAAGCAATGGGGTTATAACTAGGTTTATGGCTAGGGAAAGGGTTAGAATTAGGGTTAGGGTTATGATTAAGGCTAAGTTTTGGGCTAGGATGAGAGCTAGTGTTCATGTTATGTATAGTGCTAGCAAGAGCACTAGGGCTAATGTCAGGTCTAAGGTTATAGTTAGGGATATGTTTCGGGTTATATTTATGGTTAGGTCTAGTGTAAGGGTTAGATTTAGGGTAAGGGTCAAGTTTACAGCTATGTGTATTATTGTTAGTTATTAGGGTTAGTGTTTGGCTTAAGCTTTGGTTTAGGTTAAGGTTTAGGTTTAGGGCTTGAATTAGCATTAGGGTTAGAGTTAGTGTTTGGTTAATGAATAGGGCTTAGGATTAGGATTCATATTAGTTTTAGAGGAGTGGATAGGTTTAGGGATTGCTATAGGGTTAGGGTTAAACCTACGGTTAGCATTAGGGTTAGGATTATGTTTAGAGTAATGGATATAATTAGAGCTATGGTTAGGGCTATGGTTAAGGTTAGGATTAGGGCTAGTTTTAGGTTAGGGTTTGGGATAGGGCTAGGTTGATGTTAAGGATAAATGTTAGGCTTTGATCTAGGGTTAGGTCTAAAGCGAGGCTTAGGGTTAGGTTTAGGGCTAGGGTTAGGTTTAGGTTTAAACTTAGGGCTATATTCAGGCCTTGGATTAGGGTAAGGTTATGTGTTAGTTTAGGCCTAGTGTTAGAGACATAGGTAATGTAAGAGGTAGGGGTAGGGCTAGTTTTTGGGTTCAGGTTATGGCATGGTTTAGTGTTAGGATTAGGTTTTGGTTTAGGGTGAGCTTTGGAGCTAGGATTATGTTAGGGTCAGGGCCAGTGTTCATGTTAGAGATAGTGTTGCATTTAGTGCCAGAATTAGTACTAGGTTTAGGTCTAGGGGTAGGGTTAGAGTTTGAGTTATGTTAAGGGTTATTTTTAGGGCTAGGGCTAGGTTGTTGCTCAGGTCTAGGGCTAGAGATATGGCTAGATTTAGAATTAGGTTTAAGTCTAGGGCTAGTGTTATGTTTAGATTTAAGTATAGGATTCTTGTAGGGCTAATGTTAGGGTTTGGGATTGGGTTAGGGTCAGGTTTAGACCTACGGTAAGTTTTAGGGTCAGAATAAGTGTCAAGGTTATGGTTTGGGTTTGGGTTAGGGTTAGAACTAGAACAAATGTTAGGGTTAGGACTAGTAATACGATTAGGGTTTGGGTTAGGCTATGAATTAGGGTTAGGACTAGGTTTAGCATTAGGTTTATGGTTTAGCTTAAGTTAATGGATAGGGTAAGAGCCAGGGTAAGAGCTAGGGTTAGAGCTAGAGTTAGGGTATGTGTTAAGGCTAGTTTGGGGGTTAGGGTTAAAACTAGGGTTAGCACTGAGATTTCGGCCAGGTTTTGCATTAGTTTGGGGCTAGTGTTAGGCCTACAACTACTGTATAATCCAGGGTTATGAATACGGCTAGTTTTTGGGTAAGTGTTAGGGATAGGTCAAGTGTTAGGGTTAGGTTTACTGTTACCGTGATATTTAGAGCTAGGGTGAGTGTTAGTGTCAGGCTCAGTGTTTGGGTTATAGTTAGGGTTATGGTTAAACCCAGAATTATTGCTAGAGTTAGGTCTAGGGATAGGATTAATATTTGTGTTAGGTTAAGGTTTATCATTAGGGCTACAGCTAGGTTTTGTTTAGGTCTAGGGCTAGAAATATGGCTAGATTTAGGATTAGGTTTAGGTCTAGGGCTAGTCTTAGGGATAGATTTAAGTATAGGTTTATTGCTAGTGCTAGTGTTAGGGTTCAGTTTATGGTTAGGGTCAGGTTTAGACATATGGTTACCTTTAGGGTCAGAATAAGTATGAGGGTTAGGTTTAGTGTTTGGGTTATGGTTAGAGCTAGAATGAGGGTTAGGGTTAAGGGTAGTAATAGGGTGAGAGTTTGGTTTAGGGTAAGGTTTAGTGTTAGGCCTAGGGTTAACATTAGAGTTAGGGTTATGATAGGGTAAGGGATAGGATTAGACCTAGGATGAGGGCTATGTTTAGGGTTAGGGTTAGGGCTAGCGTTAGGTTTAGGTTTAGGGTTAAAGCTAGGGTTAGGTCTTGCATTAAGGCTAGGTTTTGGTTAGATTTAGGCCTAGTTTTAGAGTTATGGCAAATATGGACTAGGGTTACAATTTGGGCTAGTTATAGGATTAGGGTTAGGACTAGGTCTAGTGGTAGGGTTAGGTATAATGTTTAGAGCTAGGGTTAGTGTTAGGGTTAAATTCAAGGTCAGAGTAGTTTTAGTGTTATGGTTTTGACTTGAATTAGGGCTAGGTTTAGGGCTCAGTGTAGCATTAGATTTTGGTTTAGGTGAAGTTTTAAAGTTAGGGCTATGGCTCGGTTTTTATTTAGGGATAGGGCTATGGTTTTGGCTAGTTTTTTGCTCCACTTTAGGTTTAACGCTAGTGTTAGGTTTAGGTTTAGGCTTAGGTTTAAAGTTAGATTTAGATTTAGGATTAAATCTAGTGTTAGGTCAGGGCTAAGGTTAGGGCTACTCCTAGGTCTTGTTTTATGGCTAGGATTAGGGTAATGGTAATGGATAGGTTTAGAACTAGGAATAGGGCTAGAGTGAGAGTTGAGTGTTAGTCTTATGGCTTAGCTTAGAGTTTGGTTAGGTATAGGGCTTAATTAGGGCTAGGTTTATAGTTATGTTTAGGCCTGAGGTTAGTTTTAGGCTTGGAGTCAGGTTTAGTGTAAGCGATGGGGTAAGAGCTAGGGATATGGCTAGGGTGAAGTTTAGAATTAAGGTTAGGGCTAGGGTTTCATTACAGTTATGATTAAGGATAGGTTTAGGCCTAGAATGAGAGCTAGGGTGTGGGTTAGGGTTAGGGCTAGGATTAGTGATAGGGCGAATATCAGATCTAGGGTTACGGTTAGGGATGGTTTTAGGGTTAGGTTTATGGCAATGTTTAGTGTAAATGTTAAGTTTAGAGGAAAGATCAAGTTTAGAGCGAGGGGTATTATTAGTGTCAGGGTTATGTTTAGGGTTTTGTATAGGTTAGGGTTTAGGGTTAGGGCTCAAATTAGTGTTAGGCTTTGGGTTAGCGTAATTATAGGGTTTGGTTTAGGGCTCAGGTTAGATTTAGCATAATGGATAGGGTTATTTTTAGGGATAGGGTTAGATTTAGGCCAAGGGTTAGCATTATAATTAGGGTTATGTTTAGGGTAATTGATAGGGTTAGAGCTAAATTTAGGGCTAATTTTATGAATAGGATTAGGGCTAGGGTTATGGTTAGGTTTATGGGTTTGGTTTGGGTTAAGTTTAGGGCTAGATTTATGGCTAGGGCAAATGTCAGGACTAGGGTTATGGTCAGGTGTAGTTTTAGGGTTAGCTTTATGGCTAGGTCTAGTATAAGGGTTAGGTTTATGAGTAGTGTCAGTGTTAGAGCTAGGTATATTATCACGCGAAGGGTTAGGGTTAGGGTTTGGGTTAGGTTAAGATTTAGGTTAGGGCTTGAATTAGCATTAGGGTTAGTGTTAGGGTAATGATAGGGTTAGGTTTAGGGTTCAGGTTAGGTTTAGGTTAATAAAATAGGTTAGAGTTAGAGATAAGTTTAGGGTTAGGCCTAGTGTTACCATTAGAGTTATGGTTATGATTAGGGTAATGGATTGTGTTATAGCTAGTGATACATCTGGGGTTATGGTTAGAATTCTGGCTAGTGTAAGGGTAAGGTTTAGGGCTAGGTTCTGGTTTAGGTTTAGATTTAGTGTTAGCATTAAATCTAGGGTTAAAGCTCAGATTAGGGCTTGGTTTGCAGTTTGGTTAGGGCTAGGATTAGGGTTATGTCTAATGTATGAATTAGTGTTGCAATTAGTGCTAGTTTTATGTTTACGCTTAGGGCTAGGTCTAGTATTACGGTTAGGTTTAGGGTTAGGATGATGTTTTGAGCAAAGTTTATTGTTAGAGTCAGTATCAAAGTCAGGGATAGTTTTAGGGTTAGGGTTAGAACTCGAATTAGGGCTAAAGTTAGTACTACATGTATGGTTAGCGTTTGGTTTAGGTTAAGGGTTAGGAATATAGGTTGGGTTTGTATTAGGTCTAGGGCTACGGTTATGGCTTGTTTATGGATTAGCATAAGGTTTAGGGCTAGTGTTAAGTTGAGGTATAGGCTTAGGGTTAGGGTTAGATTTAGAGTTAAATTTAGATCTAGGGTTAGTGCTAGGGCTAGGGCTAGGGTTAGTGCTAGGGATAGGGCTAGGTTTAGGGTGAGGGTTAGGGTTATGGTAATGAATATGGTTAGAACTAGGGATACAGCTAGGGTGAGAATTAGATTTAGCCATAGTAGTACATTTAGGGTTAGGGTTAAGGTTAGGGCTAAATTAGGGCTATTGTTAGGGCTAGGATTAGGGCTCAATTAGGCCTTGGATTAGGGCTAGCATTAGGGCTAGTGTTAGGGGTAAATTAGGTCTAGGATTAGGGCTAGGGTTAGTGTTATGGTTAGGGCTCTATTATGGCTAGGATTAGGGCTAGAGTTAGGGTTAGGGTAGAGCTAAATTAGGGCTAGGAGTAGGGCTGGGGTTAGTGTTAGGGTTAGGGCTAAATTAGGGCCAATATTAAAGATAGGATTAGTGTTAGGTTTAGACCAAGGGGTTGGGCTAGAGGTTTGGGTTAGCTTTGGTGTTAAGGTTAAGTTTAGGGGAATGAGTGGGGTTATAGCAAGCTTTAGGGCTAGGGTGAGGGTTAGAATTAGGATTAGGCCTAGGGTTATGGTTTAGTTTACAATTAAGGCTAGGTATAGGGCTAGGTTAAGGGCTAGGATTTCAGATAGGGTTATGGCTAGGGCTAGTATCAGGTCTGATATCAGGTCTAGGGTTAATATCTAGGGCTAATATCAGGTGTAGGGTTAATGTTAAAAATAGTTTTAGGCTTAGATTATGGCTAGGTCTAGTGTAAGGGTTAGGTTTAGATTAAAGGTCAGCTTTAGGACTAGGGCTAATATTAGAGTCAGGGTCAGAGTCAGGTTCAGGGTTAGCATTTGGTTTAGCTAAAGGTTTAAGATTAGGGCTTGAATTAGAATTAGGGTGAGGTTTAGGAGTAGCGTAATGAATAGGGTTTAGTTTAGGTTTCATTTAAGGTTTAGGGTAATGGATGGGTTAGGTTTAGCAATCGGGTTAGGTATAGCATTAGGGTTAGGGTTTAGAGCTAGGGTTAGGGTAGGTTATGGTTAGGATTAAGTCTAGGATTAGGGCTAGGTTAAGGATTGGGATAGGGTGTGATTTGGGGTAAGTTTTAGGGTTAGGGTAAGTGTTAGGTTTAGGGCTAGGGTTATGGTTAGGTTAGGGTAAGGGTTAGTGTTTGAGGTAGGTTTAGGTCTTGGGTGAGTGTTAGGTTTAGGTTTAGGTCTAGGTTTACATTTATGGTTAGAGTTAGGTTTAGTGTTAGGGATAGGGTTTTAATTAGGGTTAGGTTTATCTTTAGGGTAATGGATATGTTTAGAGCTAATGTTCAGGCTAGGTTTAATGTTAGGATTAGGGTTAGGGTTTATGGTAGATCTAGGTTTATGTTTAGTATAAGGTTAGGCTTTGAGCTAGGGTTAGGTCTAAGGCAAGGCTTATGTTAGGAATAGGTTAAGGGCAAGGGTTAGGCTGAAGGTTATGCTTAGAGATGTGTTTAGGCCTAGGATTAGGCCTAGGTTTTGTGATAGGTTTAGGTCTAGGGTTAGGACTATGAGTAATGTAAGGGCTAGGGTTATGCTTAGGGCTAGTTTTACGGTTAGGGTTATGGCTATGTCTAGTGTTAGGTCTAGGTTTTGGGTTAGTGTCAGGTTTAAAGCTAGGTTCAGTGTTAGAATGATGGTCATTTTTAGGATAGGGTTAGTGTTAGGGTTAGATCCAGAATGAGGACTAGGTGTAGGGCAAGTGTTCATTTTAGGTTAAGGGTTATTGTTAGGTCTAGTGCTAGGTTTTTGTTTAGGTCTAGGGCTAGAGTCATAGCTATAGTTAGGATTAGCTTTGGGTCTAGGTCTAGTATTAGGCTTAGGTATAGGTATAGGGTTACCAGGAGGGCTAGTGTTAGGGTTTGGTTTAGGGTTACGGTCAGGTTCAGACCTAGGGTTACTGTTAGGTCATATGAAGGTCAGGATTATATTAAAGGTAGAATGAGGGCTAGGGTTAAGACTAGTATTATGGTTAGAGTCTAAGTTAGGCTAAGGGTTAGGATTAATACTAGGATTAGCATTTGGGTTAGGTTTTGGCTTAGTGTAAGGACTAAATTTAGAGTTAGGGTTACTGCTAGTGTTAGGGTTAGGTTTAGGCCTAGTATTAGGCTAAAAGCTAGTGTTAGGCCGCAGATTAGGTGTAGAATTTGTGTTAGGGTTAGGGCTACTGTTTGATAATGACTAAAGTATGAACTAGGGTTATGATTAAGGCTAGATTTAGGGTTAGGTTAAGGCTAGATATAGTGTTAGGGTTAATTTTAGGTTAGGGTGATGTTTAGAGCTAGGATTAGTGTTAGGGTCAGTGTCAGGTCAGGGTTAGTTTTAGTGTTAGTTTTAGGTTTAGTTTTAGGGTTAGGGTTTGATTTAGGTTAAGGTTTAGGATGAGGGCTATGGCTTGGTTTTGGTTTATAACTAAGTTTAGGGATAGGGCACATTTTAGGAATAGCGTTAAGTTTAGGGGTAGTGTTAGAGTTTGTTTTAGGCTTATTTTTAGAGCTAAATTTAGAGTTAGGTTTAGATTTAGATTTAGGCATAGATATAGGATTAGGATTAAGGCTAAGGATAGAACTAGGGCTAAGATTAGGGATAGGGCAAGAGTTAAAGTTAGTCTTATGGCTATTTTTAGGTTAAGAATAGGATTAAATAAAGGCTAGGATTAGCACTAGGCTTTGTGTTAGGCCTAGGTTTAGGGTGAGGGTTAGGGTTAGGTTTAGGGTTATGGTAAGTTTTTGGTACAGGATGAGGTTATAGATAGTTTTAGGCCTATGGTGAGGACTAGAATTAGGGTTAGGGTTCGGGTTATTGTTCGGGTTAGGTTTAAGTCTAGATTTAGGGCTAGGATTAAGGCTAGGAATAATTTGAGGTCGAGTGTTATGGTTAAAAATAGTTTTAGGGTTAGGTTTATGGCTACGTCTAGTGTAAGAGTTAGGTTTAGAGTTAGTGTCTGGTTTAGAGCTAAGGGTACTATTAGGGTCAGAGTCGAGATTAGTGTTTTGGATATGTTAAAGTTTAAAATTAGGGCTCGGATTAGCATTAGAGTTAGGATTAGGTTAAAGACAGTGTTAGGTTTAGGTTTCAGGTTAGGTTTAGTGTAATGGATAGGGTTAGAATTAGGGATATGGTTAGGTTTAGGCACAGGTTTAGCATTAGAGTTAGGGTTAGGGTTAGGGTAATGGATAGGGTTAGAAATAAGTGTATGACTAGGGTTATTGTTATGATTCTTGATAGGGTTAGATTTAGGTTTAGGGTTAGTGTTAAATCTAGGGTTACACCTAGGGTTATAGTTATGATTAGTGATAGGGTTAGGGTTAGGGGTAAATCTAAGGATAGTGCTCCGAATAAGGCTAGTTTTTGGTTTAAGTTAAGGCTTAGTTTAGGGTAACGACTAATGTAAGTACCAGGTTTGCGATTAGGGCTAATTTTAATGTTAGGGTTAGGGCTAGGTCTATTGTTATGGTTAGGTATAGGGTTAGGGTGATGTTTAGAGCTAGGTTTAGTGTTAAGTTCAGAGTCAGGGTCAGGGTTAGTTTTAGGGTTTGGCTTAAAACTCGAATTAGGGCTAGAGTCATGGCTAAGTGTAGGGTTAGGGCTTAGTTTATATTAAGGGTTAGGGTTAGGTCTATGGCTTGATTTTGTTTTAGGGCTACGTTTAGTGCTAATTTTAGGCTTAGCCTTAGAGTTAAGGCTAGTGTTAGGTTTAGGTTTAGGCTAAGGCTTAGGGTTAGATTTAGAGTTAGGGTTAGATCTAGGATTGCTGCTAGGGCTATGAATAGGGCTAGTGACAAATCTATGCTTTGGGCTAGGATTAGGGTTCCAGTAAAGTATAGGGTTAGAACTAGGGTTAGGACTAAGGTGAAAATTAGAGTTAGTCTTTGAGCTAGGGGTAGGGTTAAGGTTATGTAAAGGGCTAAATTAGGTTTAAGATTAAGGCTAAGTTTAGTGTTAAAGTTAGGCCTAGGGTTATGATTATGTTTATAATTAGGCTATGTTTAGGGTGAGGATAAGGCTTGGGTTTGTGTTAGGGTTATGGCTAGTATCATGGCTAGGGCTAATATCAGGTCTAAGGTTATGCTTAGGAATAGTCTTAGGGTTAGTTTTATGGCTAGGTCTAGTGGTAGGGTTAGGTATAGTGTAAGAGTGAGGTTTAGAGCTAGGGGAATTATTAGGGTCAGTGTCAGTGTTAGGGATTATTTTAGGTTTGAGTTTAGGGTTAGAGATCAAATTATCATTAGGGTTAGGGTTAGGGTAATGATTGGATTAGGTATAGGGTTCAGAGTAGTTTTAGGGAAATTGATAAGTTTGGTGATAGTGATATGTTTAGGTTTAGGCCTATGGTTAGCATTAGGGTAATGTTTATGTTTAGGGTAATTATACAGTTAGACTTAAGGTTAGGGCTAGGGTTATGGTTAGTATTAGGTTTTGATTTAGGGTTAAATTTGGAATTAGGGTTAGATCTAGGGTTAGTGTTAGAACTAAGGAGAGGGAATGAGTTTTGAGTAGGTTTAAGGTTATGGTAAGGGATAGGGTTAGAACTATGAATAGGACTAGGGAGAGATTTAGTGTTAGGGCTAGGGTTAGGGTTAGGATTAGAGATAGGGCTAAATTAGGGCTAGGATTAAGGCTAGGTTTAGTGTTTAGTTTAAGCCTAGGGTTAAGGTTAAGATTAGGGTTAGGGTTAGGTTTAGCAGTTAGAATTAGAGTTTAGAGTTTAGGTTTAGTGTTAGGGCAAAGTTTGTGGTAATGGATGGATTTATATCTAGGTTTAGAAGTAGGGTGATGGTTATAATTAGAATTAGGATTGTGGTAAGTGTTAGGGTTATGATGGTTATGATTAAGCCTAGGTTTAGGGCTATGATGAGGGCTAGTTTTTTGTTTGTTTGTTTGTTTTTTTTTTTTTTTTTAGGGTTGGGGCTATCGATTAATGCTAGGACTAATTTCAGGTCAAGAATTATGGTTAAAGATAATTTTAGGATTAGGATTATGGGTACATCTAGTGTAAGGGTTAGGTTTAGGGTTAGCGTGAGATTTAGAGCTGGGGGTATTATTAGTGTGAAGTGCTGGGGTAGGGTTTGGGGTAGGTTAAGTTTTAAAGTAAGGGATCAAATTAGCATTAGGGTTAGGGATAGGGTTATGGTAATTGATAGAGTTAGAAATCAGTTAAGGGATAGGATTATGGTTATGATTAGTGCTATGTTTTGCTTAAGTTAGTGCTAGGTTTAGGGTTACAGCTAATGTAAGTACTAAGGTTATGATTACAGCTAATTTTAGTGTTTTAGGGCTGGGTTTACTGTTAGGTTTAGGTTTAGGGTTAGGGTGATGTTTAGACCTTGGGTAAGTGTTTTGGTCAGGGTAAGGGTCAGGGTTAGTTTTATGGTTTGGCTTAAATCTCGAATTAGGGCTGGTGTTAGGGCTAGGTGTAGGGTTAGGTCTTTATTTAGGTTCAGGGTTAGGGTTAGAGCTTTGACTCAGTTTGGTTTTAGGGTAGGGTTAGGGTTAGTGAAATTTTTAGGATTAGAGTTAGGGAAAGGGCAAGTCTTAGATTTAGGCTCAGGCTTTGGTTTAGGGTTAAATTTAGAGTTAAGTTTTTATCTAAGGTTAGTTCTAGGGCTAAGCATAGGGCAAGGGTTTGGACTAAGATTTGGGATAGCATTAGTTTTAGGGTAAAGGATAGGATTAGAACGAGTGATAGGGCCAATGTGAGAGTTATTCAATGTGTGAGTTATTCTTAGGGCTAGGGTTAGGCTTAGGGTTAGGGATAGGGTTAAATTATGGCTAGGGTTAGTGTTAGAGCTAGGGTTAGAGCTAGTTTTAGAATTAGCATAAGGTTTAGGGCTGGTTTTAGGCTTACACATTGAGTTAGGTTTAGATTTTAAAGTTTGGTTTCAATCTAGTGTTAAAGCTAGGGCTAAGGATAGGGCAATTTTGACAAAAAGTGTTAGGGTTACAGTTAGGGTTATGTTTATGGTAAGGGATGTGGTTTTGGCTAGGTTAAGGGCTAGGGCAAGGGTTAGTATTAGGGTTAGGGCTAGATTTTAGGGTTAGGGTTAAGATTAAGGCTAGGTTTATGACTAGGATGAGGTTTAGGGTTTCTGTTAGGGATAGGAATAATATTAGGCCTAGGTCTATTGTCAGGTCTAGGGTTATAGTTAGAGCTAGATTTAGTGTTAGGTTTATGGCTTGGTCCACTGTAAAAATTAGGTTTAGGGTAAGATTCAGGTTTATATTTAGGGTTACTTTTAGGTCAGGGTCACGGTTAGGGATTGAGTTAGGTTAGAGTTTATGCTTAGGGTAGTGTCAGAGTTAGTTATAGGGTTTATGCCTGGTTTAGTGTAATGGATAGAGTTAGGGTTAGGTCTAGGGTTAGCTTAAGGGTTGGGGTTATTGTTAGGGTAATGGATAGGTTTAGACCTAAGTTTAGGGCTAGGGTTATATATGGGATTAGGGCTAGTTTGGGGTTAGGGTTAGGTTTAATTTAGAGTTAAAGTTAGGTTTAGTACCCAGTTTAAGCTAGATTTTGCGTTATGTTAGGGCTAGGGTTAAGGCTACAGTGAATGTATGAAGTAGGGTTATGATTATTGTTAGTTTTAAGGTTAGAGTTAGGGCTAGGTCTAGTGTTAGGTTGAGGTTTATGGTGATGATGATGTTTAGAGCCAGGGTTAGTGTTAGGGTAAGGGTCAGAGTCAGGGTTAGTTTTTGGGTTAGGGTTAGAACTAGAATTCTGATATGGTTAGGGCTAGGTGTAGGGTTAGGGTTTGGTTTAGGTTAAGGGTTAGGGTTACGGCTATGGCTCGGTTTTGTTTTAGGGCTAGGGCTAGTGTTAGGGCTAGTTTTAGGAATAACATTAGCACTAGGGCTAGTGTTAGGTTTAGGTTTAGGCTTACAGTTAGGGTTAGATTTAGTGTTAGTGTTAGATCTAGGATTATGGCCAGGTCTATGAATATGGCAGGATTAGACCAAGAGTTAGGGCTAGGATTAGGGTTCTAGTAAGGGATAGGGTTAGAACTAGAGTTACGGTTAGGGTGAGAGTTATAGTTAGTTTTTGGGCTAGGGTAAGGGTTAGGGATAGGGATTGGGCTAAATTAGGACTAAGATTAGTGCTAGGTTTAGTGTTAGGGTCAAGCCTAGGTTTTGTGTTAGGGTTTAAATTAAGGCTATGTTTAGGGTTAGGATAAGGGCAAGATTTGTGTTAGGGTTAGGGCTAGGATTATGATTAGGGTTAATATCACGTCTAGGGTTAAGGTTAGGAATAATTTTAGGGTTAGGTTTATGGCTAGGTCTAGTGTAATGGTCACGTTTATACCTAGGGAAATTATTTGGAAAACGGTCAGTGTTAGGGTTTGTTTTAGGTTTGAGGTTAGGTTTAGGGCTAGAATTAACATTAGGGTTAGGTTTAGCATAATGATAGGGTTAGGTTTAGGGTAATTGATAGTTTTGGGGAGAGCAATACGGTTAGGGTTTAGCCTAGGGTTAGCATTATGGTAAGGGTTATGTTTAGGGTAATGGATACAGTTAGAGTTAAGGTTAGGGCTAGGGTTATGGTTAGGATTAGGTCCTGTGTTAGGGTTAAGCTGAGGGTTAGAACTAGAATTAGGTTTAGGGTTATATTTGTCATAAGGGGTACGTTCTGAGCTATGGCTAGGGCTAGGCTGAGAGTTAGGTTCAGAGTTAGGTCTAGGGATAGGATTATGGTAAATTTGGTGTTTGGGTTAGGGTTGGGGTTAGACCTAGGTTTAGTGTTAGGGTCAGAATAAGGGTCAGAGTTAGGGTTAGGGTTTGGGATAGTGTTAGAGCTAAAATGAAGGCTAGGGTTAGGATTATTGATAGGGTTAGGATTTTAGTTAGTCTAAGGACCAGGGATAGGTCCAGGGTTACTCGTAGGTTTAGGGTTTCACTTAGGGTAAGGGGTTGATTTAGATCTAGAGTTAGGGCTATGGTTAGGGTTATCATTAGAGTTGAAACTAGGTTTAGAGCTCGGTTTAGGGCTAGTTTTTTTGTTAGGTTTAGGGCTAGGATTATGGTAACGGCTAATGTAAGAACTAGGGTTACCATTAGTGTTATCTTTAGGGTTAGGTTTAGGGGTAGTTTGAGTGCTAGGGTTAGGTTTACTGTTAGGGTGATATTTATAGCTATAATTCGTGTTAGGATAGGAGTCAGGGTCAGGGTTTGTGTTAGGGTTAGCATTAAGACAAAAATTAGGGCTATTGTTAATGTTATAGTTCCTTTTGAGTTTAGGGTGGTGTTTTGAGCTAGGGTGAGTGTTAGGATATGAGTCAGGGTCAGGATTAGTTTGAAGGTGAGGCTTAGGACTTGATTTAAGGCTAGGTTTATGTCTACGTGTAGTGTTAGTGTTTGGTTTAAGTTGAAGTTTAGCGTTAGGGCTATTGCTCGGTTTTGGTTTACTGCTAGGATTAGGCTTAGGGTTAGTTTTACGATTATCATTAAGGATAGGGCTAGTGTTAATATTATACTTAGGCTTAGGTTTAAGGTTAGATTTAGTTAGGGTTAGGGGTGGGACTAACTTTAAGGCAAGTGTTTAGGCTAGTGTTAGGTTTACAGTAGCGGATAGGGATAGAAATAGAGATAGGGATAGGGATAGGGCAAGAATTAGAGTTAGTCGTAGCCCTAGGATTAGGATAGCGTTAGAGATAGAGCTAAATTAGGGCTAGGATTAGGGCTAGGTTTTGTGTTTAGCTTAAGCCTAGGCTTAGGGTTAGTGTTAGGTTTAAATTTAGAGTAAGGTATGACATTATAGCTAGTTTAAAGGTAAGCTGAGGGTTAGAATTAGGGTTAGGTGTAGGGCTAGATTTAGGGTTATGATTGAGGCTAGGTTTAGGGCTAGAATGAGGGCTAGGTGTGTTTTTTATGGTTAGGACTAGGATTAGGGCTTGAACAAATTTCAGGCACAGAATTATGATTAAAGATATTTTTATTGTTAAGTTTATGGCTACGTCTAGGCTAAGGTTTAGTTGTTGTGTTATGGTCAAGTTTAGAGCTAGTTGTATTATTAGGGTCAAAGTCTGGGTTAGGGTTTGGGTTAGGTTAAGGTTTCAGTTTGGGCTTGAATTAGTTTTAGAATTAAGGTTAGGGTAATGATAGGGTTAGGTTTAGGATTCATGTTAGGTATACAGTAATGGAAAGATTAGGATTCAGTATAGTGTTAGGTTTATGCCTAGGGTTATCATTATGGTTAGGGTTATGGTTATGTTAATGGATAGATTTAGAGATCAGTTTAAGGCTAGAGTTATGATTACAATTATGTTAGGGTTAGGTTAGGTTTAAAGCTAGGGTTAGGGCTTGGATTAGGGATAGGTTTTGGGTTATGTTAGGGCTAGGGTTAGGGTTACAGCTAATGCAAGTACTAGGTTTACAATTAGGGCTAGTTTAGGCTTAGTCTTAGGGTTAGGTTTACTGTTAGGGTGATGTTTAGAGGTAGAAGTGTTAGGGTCAGTGTCAGGATCAGGGTTAGTTCTAGGCTTCTGCTTCCAACTCGAATTAGGGCTAGGAATATGTCTAAGTGTAAGGTTAATGTTTGGTTTGGTTAATGGTTAGGGTTAGAGCTATGGCTTTGTTTTAGGGATAGGCTAGCGTTAGGACTCATTATAGGATTAGTGTTATGGTTTGGGCTAGTGTTAGGGTTAGGCTTAGGCTTTGGGTTAGAGCTAAATTTAGAGTTACATTTTGCCTAAGGTTAGTGCTAGGGATAAGGATATGGAAAGGGTTAGCACTCGGGTTAGGCTAGGATTAGGTTAATGGTAAAGGATAGGGTTAGAACGAGTGATAGGGCTAGTGTGAGAGTTAGAGTTATTCTTAGGGCTAGGGTTAGGTTTAGGTTTAGGGATAGGGCTAAAATACTGCTAGGGTTATGTTAGGGCTAGGGTTAGGGCTAGTTTTAGGATTATTCTTAGGCATCGAGTTAGGATTAGATTTAGAGTTAAGTTTCAATCTAGGGTTAGTTCTAGGGCTAAAAATAAGGCAAGGGTTACCACTACGTTTAGGGTTAGAGTTAGGGTTTATTATAGGGTAAAGAATGTGGTTATAGCTAGGTTTAGGGCATGGGCGAGGGTTAGTATTAGTGTTAGAACTAGTGTTATGTTTAGGGTTATGATTAAGGCTATGTTTAGGGCTATGATAAGGACTAGGGTTTGTTTTAGGGTTAGGGATACTATTAGGGCTATGGCTAATGTCAGGTCTAGGGTTACAGTTAGTTTAGCGTTAGGTTTATGGCTTGGTCCAGTGAAAAGTTTAGATTTTTGGTTAGGGTCCAGTTTAGATCTAGGGTGGAATCAGGGTCAGGGTAAGGGTTTGGGTTAAGTTAGTCTTTAGGTTCAGGGCTAAAATTAGTGTTAGATTTAGGTTTAGGGTAATGACAGGGTTAGATTTAGGGTGTAGGTTTGGTTTAGTGTAATTTATAGGGTTAGGGTTAGGCCTACGGTTATCATAAGGGTTAGGGTTACCGTTAGGGTAATGGCTAGGTTTAGCCCTAAGGTTAGGTCTAGGGTTATGTATAGGATTAGGGCTAGTGTTTGGGTTAGGGTTAGGTTTAAATTTAGGGTTAAATCTAGGTTTAGGACTAGGATTAAGACTAGGTTTGGGGTAGTTTATGGCTAGGGTTAAGGCTACCACTACTGTATTAAGTAGGTTTATGAATACAGTTAGTTATAGGGTTAGAGTTAGGTCTAGGTCTAGTGTTAACATTAGGTTTATGGTGATGATGATGTTTAAAACCAGAGTTAGTGTTAGGGTAAGAGTCAGGGTCAGGGTTAGTTTTCGGGGTAGGGTTAGACTATAATTAGGGATAGATTAAGGTTAAGTGTATGGTTAGGGTTTGGTTTAGGTTAAGGGTTAAGGTTAGGGCTATGAATCGGTTTTGTTTTAGGGCTAGTGGTAGGGTTAGGGCTAGTTTTAAGATTAGTCTTAGGGTTAGGGCTAGTGTAAGTGTGAGATTTAGGCTTAGGTTAAGGTTTAGGGATAGGAGTAGGGTTATGGCTAGATGTAGTCTTACAGTTAGGGTTAAATTTAGAGTTAGGTTGAGATTTAGGTTTTTAGATAGGGCTAAGTATAGGGCTATGGTAGGGCTACGTTTAGGGCTAGGTATATGGTTATGGTAAGGGATAGGGTTAGAACTAGGTATAGAGCTAATGTGAGAGATAGAGTTAGTCTTAAGACTAGGGTTAGGGTTTGGGATAGGGCTAAATTAGGGCTTAGATTAGGGCTAGGGTTAGAGTTAGGTTTAGGCCTACAGTTAGGGCTAGGGTTAGTGTTAGGTTGTGGCTAGTGTTAGGTTTAGGGTAAGGAATGGGAATATAGCTAATTACTAGGGTGAGAGTTAGGATGAAGGTTAAGATTAACGTTAGGGTTAAGTTTATGATTAAGGCAAGGTTCTTGGCTAGGATGTTGGCTAAGTTTTGTATTAGGTTTAGGGCTAGAATTAGAGCTAGGGCTAATTTCAGGTCTATGGAATGTTTAGGGATAGTTTTGGGGTTATGTTTATGCCTAGGTCTATTGTAAAGATTATGTTTCTTGCTAGGGTCAGGTTTAGAGCTATGGGTATTATTAGAGTCAGGGTCAAGGTTAGGGTTAGGTTAAGGTTTAGGTTTACTTATCTTAGGGTAATGAATAGGGTTATAGCTTGTGTTAGGCCTAGGTTTATGGTTAGGATTAGGTCTAGGGTTAGGCTTAGGGTTATTGTTAGGGTTAGGGTTATTGTTAGGGTTAGCTTAAGGTTAAATCCAAGTAATCTAATTAAGGATTGGATTCACGCTAGTTTTTGTGCTAGGTTAGGGCTATGGCTAAAGTAAGAAATAGTGTAATGATTAAGACTAGTTTTATGGTTAATGTTAGGGATAGATGTAGTTTTAGGGTTAGTTTTGGGGTTAGGGTGAAGTTTAGAGCTAGGATTAGTGTTAGTGTCAGGGAAAATATTCGGGTAGGGTAATGTTTAGGGTTAAAGCCAGAATTAGGACTAGGTTTAGGTCTAGAGGTAGGGTTAGATTTTGGGTTAAGTTAAGGGTTATTGTTAAGGCTAGGTCTAGTTTGTCTTTAGTTCTAGAGCTATAGTTATGGCTAAATTTAGGATTAGATTTAGGTCTAGGGCTAGTGTTAGGGTTAGGTTTATGTACAAGGTTACCAGTAGGGCTAGTGTTAAGTTTCAGTTTAGGGTTAGGTTTAGATTTAGACCTAAGATAAGTGTTAGGGTCAGAATAAAGGTCAGGGATAGGGTTAGGGTTTGGGTTATGGTTAGATATAGAAGGAAGGCTAGGGTTAAGACTAGTTATAAATTTAGGTTTGGGTTAGGCTAAAGATTAGTGCTAAGAATACAGTTAGAATTAGGGTGAAGGTTGGCTTAGGGTAAGGCATTGGGTTAGAGCTAGGGTTAGGACTAGTGTTAGAGTTAGGGTTAGAATTAAAGCTCGTGGTATGGCTTGGGTTAGGGTTAGATTTCTATTAGGGTTAGGGCTAGTGTTACGGTTATGGTTACGATTAGGGTTAATTTTAGAATTAGGGTTAGAGTTAGGTTTAGGTTTAGTGTTAGGTTTTGTGTTAGGTTTAGGTTTAGGGTTTGTGTTAGTGTAAGTTTTCAGGTTAGCGTTATGGTTAGATTTAGCATTTGGATTAGGGGTAGGGTTAGTGGTAATTTTATGGTTAGGGTTATGTTTAGAGGTAATTTTAGTGTTATGGTTAGAGTTAGTGTTAGGTTTACTGTTAGTGTTAGGTTTAGGCTTGGGTTAGGGTTAGTGTTAGTTATAGAGTTATGTTTGGGTTTAGGATTTGTGTTAGTTTTACGGTTAAAGTTAGTGTTAGAGTTATGTTAGGTTTCTGGTTAGGCAAGGGTAAGATTTAGGGTTAAGTTAGGGTTAGGGTTA
>NW_026003725.1:989425-998260 GCF_001458135.2 Marmota marmota marmota | reverse complement strand
GTTAGAGTTAGCATTAGGTTTAGGTTCAGGGGTCATGTTAGTGTTAGGGTTAGGGATATGGTTAGGGTTAGTGTTACAGTTAGAGTTAGATTTAAGTTTAAATTTAGTGTTTGGGTTAAGGTTAAAGTTATGTTTAGTGTTAATGTTAGCGTTAGGGTTAGGGTTAGGGTTAGTGTTATGGTGAGGTTTAGTGTTAGAGTTAGTTTTGGGTTAGGGGTACGGTGAGGGTTCATGTTTGGGCTAGGTTTAGGGTTATTGTTAAGTTTAGGGTGAGTGTTACATTTAAGGTTAGGTTTAGTGTTAGTCTTAGGTTAGTGTTAGGGTTATGGGTAGGGTAAGTATTAGTTTTATGTTTAGGGTTATGGATAGAATTATGTATGGTTAGGGTGAGGGTTAGTGTTAGTGACAGGGTTACAGTTAGGGCAAGGGTTAGGTTTAGGGTTACATTTAGAGTTAGGCTTAGGGTTAGGGTTAGAGGTAGGGTTAGGGTTAATGTTAGTGTTAGTGCTTGTGTTAGGGTTAGGGTTAGTAATAATGTTTGAGTTAAGATTAGGTTTAGGGTTTGCATTAGGGTTAGGGATAGTTTTAGTGTTAGTATCATGGTTAGTTTAATGGTCAGGTTTAGTGTTAAAATTAGGGTTAGGGTTAGGGTATGGTTAGTGTTAGGGTTGTGGTTAGGGTTTGGCTTATTGGTAGGGATAATATTTGGGTTAGTGTTAGTGGTACGTTAGGGTTAGAGTTAGGGATAGTGTTTTGGTAAGGGTTAGGGTTAAGGTAGGTTTGGGGATAGGGTTGGGTTTGTGTTAGTGTTAGGGTTAGGATTAGTTTTAGGGTTAGGTTTAGGGTTAGTGTTTGTGTTTGGGTTAGGGTTAAATTTAGGGTTTGTTTTAGGGTTAGGGTTAGTCTTAGGATTAGTGTTAGGATTAATGTTAGTGTTAGATTTTTGTCAGGGTTAGGGTTTGGGTTATGATGAGGTTTAGGGTAACTTTTATGGTTAGGGTTATGGTTACGGTTAGAGTTAGTGTTAGGGTTAGGTTTAGTGTTAAGGTTAGTGTTCGGGTGAAATTTAGGGTTAGGGTTAGGGTTAGTGTTATATTACAGTTAGGGTTATGGTTAGAAGTAGTGTTTAGGTAAGGGTTAGAGTTAGGTTTAGGGTTAGTGTTAAGATTATGGTTAGTGTTAATGTTAGGTTTAGGTTTAGGTTTAGGGTGAAGTTAAGGTTTAGAGTCAGGGTTAGTGTTAGCTTTAGGTTTAGGGTTAGGGTTGTGGTTGGTTGAGGATCAGGGTTATGCAAGAGTTAAAATTTGTTTTAGGTTTTATTTTAGTGTTAGGGTTAGTGTTATGGTTAAGGTTAGTGTTAGAGTTAGGTTCAAGTTAGGGTTAGGTTTAGGTTTCATGTTAAGTTTAGGATTAGGTTTAGTGTTAGCTTTAGGTTTAGGGTGAGGGTTAGAGTTAGGGTTAGGGTTAGTTTTACTGTTAGGTTACAGTTATGGTTAGGATTAGGATTAGTGTTAAGGTAAAGGTTAGTTTAGGATTTGGTTTAGTGTTAGGGTTAGTGTGTTGGTTAGGGTTATGCTAGGGTTAGGTTTAGGGTTAGGGTTTATTTTAGGGTAAGGGTTAGTATGAAAGTTAGGTTTAGGTTTAGATTTACGGTTAGGGTTAGTTTTAGCGTTAGTGTTAGGGTAAGGGTTATCGTTAGTGTTGTGTTAGGGTTATAGGTTTAGTGTCACTGTTCGTTAGGTTTAGTAATAGAATTAGGGTTGGGTTAGGGTTAGTGTTAGGTTTAGGGTTAGGGTTAGGGTGAGTGTTAGAGTTAGGGTTTGGTTTAGGATAAGGTTTAGGTTTATTGTTAGGGTTAGGGTTAGGGTTAGGGTTATGTTTAGGTAAGGGTTAGGTGTAGAATTAGGGTTAAAGTTAGGATTAGGTTTTGGTTTAGGGTTAGGGTTAAAGTTAGTCTTAGGTTTACCATTAGGGTTAGTGTTAGGTTTTGGTTAGGGTTAGAGTTAGGGTTAGGCTTAGGGTTAGGGTTCATTTAGGGTCACTGTTAGAATTAGGGTTAGTATTAGGGTTATAATTATGGTTAGTGTTTGGTATAAGATTAGGTTTAGGGTTAGGTTTTGTGATAGGGTTAGGTTAGGGGTAAGTTTTAGTGTTAGGTTTTTGGTAAGATTTAGGGTTAGTTTTGGGGTTAGAGTTAGTATTATTTTTAGGGTTAGGGTTAGGGTTAGTGTTTGGTTAGTCTTAGGTTTAGGAATAGAGCTAGGGTTAGGGATAGTGTTAGGGATAGGGTTAGCTTAATTTTAAAATTAGTGTTTGGGTTAGGGTTAGAGTTAGGTTTATGGTTATTTTAGGGTTAATGTTAGGTTAGGGTTATATTTAGGGTGAGGTTTAGGGTTAGTGTTAGTGTTAGGGTTATGGTTAGGGTTACAATAAAGATTAGGGTTAGTGTTAGTGTAGATTTAGGGTGAGGGTTAATGTTAGTTTTAGGATTAAAGTAAGGGTTAAGATTTGGGTTAGGGTTTGGGTTAGGGGTAGGATTTCTTTTAGGGTTAGGGTTAAAGTTAGGGTTAGGTTTAGGTTTAGGGTTATGGCTATGATAAGGTTTAGGGTAGGTTTGGGTTCTGAGTTAGTATAGGGTTAGGGTTAGGGTTAGTGTTAGTTTTAGTGTTAGGGTTAGTTTTAGTCTAACAGAAAATTTAGGGTTAGGTTTAGGGTTAGGGTTAGTGTTAGTATTAGATGTAGGGTTAGGTTTAGAATTAGTTTTAGGGTTAGGTTTAGGGTTAGGGTTAGGATTGTTTTTAGAGTAGCGTTAGGTTTACAGTTATGTTTAGTGTTAAGATTAGGGTTAGGTTTTGTGTTTGGGTTTATTTTAGGGTTAGTATTAGATTTGGTGTGAAGGTTAGGTTTATATTTACTACTATGTTTAGGGTCGGTGTTAGTATTAGGGTTCAGGTTAGGATTCAGATTTTGTTAGGCTGAGGGTTAGTATTAGGGTTAGGGTTTGGGTTATGTTTATGGCTAGTTTTACAGTTAGGTGTAGGTTTAAGGTTAGTGTTAGATTTTGTGTTAGCATTCAGGTTATGGTTAATTTTAGGGTGAAGTTTTGTGTTAGGGTAAGCTTTTGGGTTAAATTTAGGGTTAGTGTTAGGTTTAGAGTTATTGTTAGGGTAAGTGTTAGCGTTAGGGTTAAGGTTAGCATCATTGTTAGGTTTAGGGTTAGGGTTAGGGTTAGTTTTGGGGTTAGTTTATGGTTAGGGTTAGTGTTAGGGTTAGTGCTAGTATTAGGGTTAGAGTTAGATTTAATATTATTGTTAGGGTTAGGGTTAGAGTTACGGTTAGTGTTAGGGTTAGGGTTAGTATTCATGTTTTATTTAGTGTTAGGGTTAGGTTTAGGGTTAAGATTAGTGTTTGGGTTAGGGTTAGGGTTAGGTATACTGTTAGTGTTAGGGGCAGGTTTAAGGTTAGTGTTAGGGTTGGGGTTAGGTTTAGTGTTAGTGTTAGGGTTAGGGTTCAGTTTATGTTTAGTGTAAGCATTAGGGTAAGAGTTAGGGTTAGCGTTAGTGATAGGTTTATGTTAGGGTTAGTGATAGGTTTATGTTTAGGGTTAGGTTTATGGTTACTGTTAATATTAGGGTTAGGGTTAGTGTTAAAGTTAGGGTTAGGATTAGGTTTAGATTTAGTGTTAGGGTAAGTGTTAGATTTAGCTTTAGGTTTAGGTTTAGTGTTAGTTTTAGGGTTAGGGTTACTTTTAGAATTAGGTGTAGGCTTAACGTTAGTGTTAGGGTTCAGGTTATAGTTTTTGTTAGGGTTACAGTTAGGGTTAGGGATTGTGTTAGGGTTAGGATTAGAGTTAGGGTTATTGTTATGGTTACGGTTAAGATTAGGGTTAGTTAGCATTAGGATTACTGATAGGGTTAGTGTTAGGATTGTTGTTAAGTTTAGGGTTAAGGTTCGGGTTAGGCTTTGTGGTAGGTGTAGGGTTGAGTTTAGGTGTAGTGTTAGTGTTAAGGTCAGTGTCACTATTCGTGTTAGGGATAGGATTAGGTTTAGGTTAGGGCTATGTTTAGGATTGGGTTTAGTTTAGGGTTAGGGTTATTTTGTGGCTTATGGTTTATATTAGGGTTAGGGTTATGCTTAGGTTTAAGGCTATTGTTATGGTTAGGGCTAGGAATAGGGTTACAGTTAGAGTTAGGGTTAGTGTTAGGTTTAGAGTTAGGTTTAGTGTTAGGGTTCTGTTTATGGTTAGGGTTAGGTTTAGTGTTAGACCTAGGGTCAGGGTTAGGGTTAGTGTTTGGTTAAGGGTTAGGTTTAGGTATAGGTTTTTGGTTAGTGTTAGGTTTAGGTTAGAGTTTGGGTTAGGGTTAAGATTAGTGTTAGGGTCAGGGATTTCTTCTGGGTTAGGGTTAGGATTATTTGTAGTGTTAGGGTTAGGTTTAGAGTTAGTTTTAGGGTTACAGGTAGTGTAAGGATAAGTTTTACGGTAAGTGTTTAGGTTAGGGTTAGGGTTATGGTTAGGTTTAGGTTTAGGTTTAGTGTTAGGGTTAGGGTTAGTGAGAGATTTATCATTGGGGTGAGCATTAGTGTTAGGGTGATGGTTAAGGTTACTGTTATGGTTAGGTTTAGGAATAGGGTTAGGTAAGGGTTACGGTTAAATTTTGTGTTAGTGTTAAAGTTAAGGTTAGGATTGCGATTAGTGTTAGGGTTAGGGTTAATATTGGGTTTAGGGTAAGATTTATATTTAGTGTTAGGGTTAGGATTAGGATTTATGTTAGGATTAGGGTTTCTTAATCGTTAGGGTTACTCTTAGGATTAGGGTTAGGATTAGGATTAGTGTTAGTGTTAGGGATTTTTATAGAGTTAGTGTTAGGGATATTGTTAGGGTTAGGTTTAGTGTTAGGGTTAGGTTTATTGTTAGGTTTATTTTTAATGTTATAGTTAGGGTGAGGTTTTGTGTTAGGGTTAGGGTTAGGGTTAGTGTTAGGGTTGGGTTAGGTTTATTGTTAGGTTTAGGGTTAGGGTTAGTGTCACGTTCAGGTATAGGTTTAGGTAAGGGTTAGGGTTAGGATTACATTAGGGTCAGGGTTATTGTTTAGATAAGGGTTGTTTTTTTTTTTAGTTTAGGGTTAGATTTAGTGTTAGTATTAGGGATAGGGATAATATTAGGGTTAGGTTTAGGTTTAAGATTATTGTTAGTTTTAGGGTTAAATTTAGGGTTATGGTTAGTGTTTTGTTTAGGGTTAGGGATCATGTTATGCTTAGTGTTAGAGTTAGGGTTAGGGTTAGAGTTAGTGTTAGGGTTAGGGTTAGGAATACTTTTAGGGTTAGGGGCAAGTTTAGGTTTAGTGCAAGGGTTAGGGTTAGGGTTAGTGTTAGTGTTAGGGTTAGGGTTAATGTTATGGTAAGTGTTAAAGTTAGGGTTAGAGTTAGAGTTAGTGTGAGTGATAGGTTTAGGGTTAGGGTTAGGTTGCAGATTAAGTTTAGGTTTAGTATTAGGTTACGTGTTAGGGTTAGGCATAGAGTTAGCTTTAATATTAGAGTTAGGATGAGGTTTCGTTTTAGGGTTAGGGTTAGGGTTAGGGTTTGGGTTAGGTTTATTTTTAGGTTTACAGTTATAGTTAGTGTTAGGTTTAGGGTTAGGTATAGGTAAGGGTTATGTTTAGGGTTACGTTAGGGTCAGGCTTATGGTTTAGTTTAGGGTTTTTGTTCAGTTTATGGTTAGATTGAGTGTTAGTGTGAGGGTTAGGGTTAGGGTTAATATTAGGGTTTAGGGTTAGGTTTAAGAATATTGTTAGGTTTAGGGTTAAATTTAGGGTAAGGTTAGTGTTTGGTTTAGAGTTCAGATCATGTTATGTTTAGTTTTAGGATTAGGGTTAGTGTTAGGGTTAGTGTTAGGAATACTTTTAGGGTTGGGGCAAGTTTGGGTTTAGTGTCAGGGTTAGTGTTAGTGTTAGGGTTAGGGTTCATGTTATGTTTAGTGTTAAACTTATGATTAGAGTTAGAGTTAGTGCTAATGATAGGTTTAGGGTTAGTGTTAGGGTGAGTGTTAGGTTTAGGTTTAGGATTAGGTTGCGGATTAGGTTTAGGTTTAGTATTAGGGTAAGTGTTAGAGTTTGGGTTAGGGTTAGTGTTAGTGTTAGGGTTAGTGTTAGGTTTAAAATTAGGTTTAGACTTAAGGTTAGTGTTAGGTTTAGTGTTAGGGTTCAGATTATGTTGTGTGATAGGGTTATGGTCAGGTTTAGAAATTGTGATAGTCTTAGGATAAAGTTATGTTTAGGGTTAGTGTTAGGATTAGGGTTAGCGTTAGGATTAGGGTGATGGTTAGGGTTAAAATTAGGGTTACATTAGGGTTAGGATTAGTGTTAGTGTTAGGGTTAGGTTTAGTGTCACTGTTTGTGTTAGAGATAGGGTTAGTGTTAGGGTTAGGTCTACAGTTAGGATTAGGTTTAGGTTAGGTTTAGAGTTATGAGATGGGTTACAGTTTAGATTAGGGTTAGGATTAGGTTATGTTTAAGGCTACGGTTAGGGTTAGGCTTAGGGATAGTTTTACTCTTAGGGTTAGGGTTAGTGTTTGGTTTAGTGTTACGTTTCTGTTTATGGTTAGTTTTATGTTTAGTGTTAGGGCTATGGTTAGGTTTAGGGTTAGTATTAATGTAAGGGTTAGGATTAGGTTTTGGGGTTGTGTTAGTTTTAGGTTTAGGGTTATGGTTGCAATTAGGGTTAGGTTTAATGTTAGGGGTAGGGATAGGTATCAAATTAGGGTTATGGATAGTTATCCTATTAAGGTTAGGTTCAGGATTATGGTTAGTGTTAGTGTTAGGGTTAGTGTTAGGGTGAGGGTTATGGTTCATGTTGTTAAGATTAGTGTTATGAATAGGTTTGGTGTTAAGGGTTAGGGTTAGAGTAATATTTAGGATTAGGTTTAGATGTAGGATTAGTTTTAGGTTTAGCATTAGTTTAGGTTTAGGGTAGGCTTATGGTTAGTTTTAGAATTAAGGTTTTAGATAGGGTTATGATTAGTGTGTTAGTGTTAGGGTTAGGATTAGTTTTAGGGATAGTGTTAATATTAGGGTTAATGATAGGATTAGGGTTGGGGTTAGTGTTAGGTTTAGTGTTAGGTTTAAGTTTAGGGTTAGGGTTACGTTAGAGTTAGTATTAGTTTTAGAGTTCAGGTTTAAAATTAGTGTTTGTGTTAGGGTTATATTTAGGTTTAGGGTTAGTGTTAGGTTTAGGGTAAGGGTTAGTGTTAGGTTTGGAGTTCAGTTTAGGGTTAGGGTGAGGTTTAGGGTTATTGTTAGGTTTAGGGTTAGGGTTAGCCTTACAGTTACTGTTAGTGTTAGGGTTAGGTTTAGGGTTAGGATTAGATTTATAATTAGGGTTAATGTTAGAGTTACATTTAGGGTTTGTTTTAGTGTTAGTTTTAGTGTTAGGGTTAGGGTTAATGATAGGGTTAATGTTCAGGTTAGGGTTAGGTTTAGTGTTAAGATTTGTTTTAGGGTTAGGGTTCATGTTAGGGTTAGATTTAGGCTTAATGTTAGGCTTAGGATAAGAGTTAGGTTTCGTGATAGACTAAGGTTAGTGTTAGGGTTAGTGTTATGGTTAGAGTTACTTTAGAAATAGTGTTAGTGTTAGGGTTAGTGTTAGTGATAGGGTTAGATTTAGGGTTAGGGTTAGTGTTACGTTAGGGTTAGAGTTAACGTTAGGGTTAGGTTAAGGTTAGGGTCATGGTCAGAGTTAGTTTTTGTGTTATTGTTAGTGTTAGGGTTAGGGTTAGTTGAAGCGTTAGGGTTAATGTTAGTTTTAGGGTTAGGTTTAGGTTAAGGTTTAGGGTTAGGTTTAGGATTATGGTTAGAATTAGTGTTAGTGTATTGATGTGGTGAATAACATTTATTTATTGATTTCCGTATATTGAACCATCCTTGCATCCCAGGGATGAATCCTACTTGATCATGGTGCACAATTTTTTTGATGTGTTTTTGTGTCTGATTCGCCAGTATTTTATTGAGTATTTTTGCATCTAGGTTCATTAGAGATTTTAGTCTGTAGTTTTTTTTTTTTTTTCTTTGACGTGTCTTTGTCTGGTTTCGGAATCAGGGTGATGTTGGCCTCATAGAATTAATTTGGAAGAGCTCCCTCTTTTTCTATTTCCTGAAGTAACTTGAAAAGTATTGGTATTAATTCTTCTTTAAAGGTTTTGTAAAACTCCGCTCTATACCCATCCAGTCCTGGGCTTTTCTTGGTTGGTAGTCTCTTGATTGCTTCTTCTATTTCATCCACTGTTAATGGTCTGTTCAAATTGTGTGTATCCTCCTGACTCAGTCTGGGCAAGTCATATGACTTAAGAAATTTATCGATGTCTTCACTATCTTCTTTTTTATTGGAATATAGGTTTTCAAAATAATTTCTAATTGTCTTCTGTATTTCTGTAGCATCTGTTGTTATACTGCGTTTTTCATTCCGTATGTTAGTAATTTGAGTTCTCTCCTTTTCTTCGTTAGCATGGCCTAGGGTTTGTCGATCTTATTTATTTTTTGGAAGAACCAACTTTTAGTTTTGTCAATTTTTTCAATAGTTTCTTTTGTTTCAATTTCATTGATTTCTGCTCTGATTTTAATTATTTCTTGCCTTCTGCTACATTTGCTGTTGTTTTGCTCTTCCTTTTCTATGGTTTTGAGATGAAGTGTGAGCTCATGTATTTGTTGTTTTTTTTTTTTTCTTTTTTTTGAGGAATGACCTCCAGGCGATGAATTTCCTTCTTAAAACTGCTTTCATTGTGTCCCATAAATTCTGATATGTTGTGTCTGTATTTTCATTTATCTCTAAGAATTTTTTGATTTC
>NW_026003725.1:982662-984804 GCF_001458135.2 Marmota marmota marmota | reverse complement strand
ACTAGAGCAGATTATGCTAAGTGAAGCTAGCCAATCCCTAAAAAACAAATGCCAAATGCCATCTTTGATATAAGGAGAGCAACTAAGAAGAGAATAGGGAGGAAGAGCATGAGAAGAAGATCACCATGAAACAGGGTCCAGAGGGGGGAGGGGAAGAGAGAGAGAAGGGAAATTGCATGGTAAAGGAAGAAGACCCTCTTTGTTTTACAAAATTACATATAAGAGGAATTTAGAGGAAAGGTGAAAAAAACAAGAGAGAGAAATGAATTAAAATTGATGGGGTAGAGAGAGAAGATGGGAGGAGAGGGGAGGGGAGGGGAGGGGGGATAGTAGAGGATAGGAAGGGCAGCAGAATACAACAGACACTAATATTGCAATATGTAAAAAAGTGGATGTGGAACCTATGTGAATCTGCAATATGTATATGGGGTAAAAATGGGAGTTCATAATCTGCTTGAATCAAATGTATGAAATATGATATGTCAAGAGTTTTGTAATGTTTTGAACAACTATTAATACAAAAATAATTACCAAAATAAATAAAAAATTAAATAAAATATAATAAAATGCCCAGGAATGGCTGGAAAAAAAAGAATTAGTGTAAAATTATGGTTAGGATTAGGGCTAGGATTAGGGTTAGGGTTAGTGTTTGGTTTAGGTTAGGGTTTTGTTAGTGTTAATGGTAGGGTTATGTTTAGGGTTACAGTTATGGTTAGGATTTGGTTTAGGTTAGGTTTAGGTTTAGGGTAGGTTAGGTTTAGGGTTATGTTTAATATTAGTGTTAGGGTTTGGGTTAGGTTTAGAGTTAGGGTAAGTGTTAGGGTTAGGGTTAGGGTTCGTGTTAGGTTTAGGGTTAAGGTTATTGTTAGGTTTTGGTTTAAGTTTAGGGTTTAGGTTAAGCTGAGGGTTAGAGTTAGGGTTAGGGTTAGTGTTAGGTTTTGGTTTAAGTTTAGGTTTTAGGTTAAGCTTTGGGTTAGTGTTAGGGTTAGGTTTAGGGTTAGGCTAGGGTTAGGATTAGGGTTAGGGTTAGGGTTAGGTTTTCTGTTAAAGTTATGATTAGCATTATTTTAGGGGTAAGTTTTAGGTTTTGGTTTATGGTTTGGGTGAGGGTTAGGCATAGTGGTATTGTTAGGTTTAGGCTTCATGTTAGGGGTTGGTTTATCGTTAGTGTTTGGGTTAGGATTCAGGTTAGGGTTTGTTAAGTGTTAGGGTTAGGTTAGGGTTAGGGTTATGATTTGGGTTAGGCATTGTGTTAGGTTTTGGGTTAGGTTTAGTGTTACAGTTAGAGTTAGGGTTAGTGTTAGTGTTAGAATCAGGTTTTGTGATCGGGTTACGGTAAAGGTTTTGGTTAGGATTATGGTTATGGTTACTGTTAGGTTTCAGGATAATTTTAGGGATAGGTTTAGGTTAGGGTAAGGTTTAGGGTTAAGGTTAGGGATAGGTTAGGGTTAGGATTACGTTTACGGTTCGTGTTAGTGTTAGAGTTAGTGTTACAGTTAGGTTTTGGTTTAGGGTTAGGTTTAGGGTTAGTGTTAAAGTAAGGGTTAGGGTTAGGGTAATATTGAGGGTTAGGTTTAGGGTTATGTTTAGAGAGAGTTTACTGTTAGTGTTAGGGTTAGTGTTAAGGTTAGGTTAGATATAGTTTTAGGGTTAGGGTTAGGGTTTTGGTTAGGGTTAGGGTTTCTGTTTTTGTTAGGGGTAGGGTGAATTAAGGGTGAGGGTTAGGGTTAGACTAGTGTCAGGGTTATGTTTTGTGTTAGAGTTAGAATTAGACTTAGTGTTAGTGTTAGTGTTGGGGTTAGGGTTAGTTTAAAGTTAAATTTATGGTTACATTTAAGGTTAATGTTAGGGTTAGGATTAGGGTTTGGGTTATGGTTGGGCTTGTGGAATGCTTAGTGTTACGGTTTGTCTTAGCTTATGGTTTGGTTTAGTGTCAGGGTTATTGTTAGGTTTATGAATAGGGTTAGGATTAGCAAATGGATAGCATTAGGGTTAGGTTCAGGGTTACGTTTAGATTTAATGTTAGTGTTAGGGTTAGGGTTAGTGTATGGTTAGTGTTAGGGTTAGGGTTAGTGTGTGGTTAGTGTTAAGTTTAGGCTTGGGTTACATTTAGTGTTAGGTTTAGTTTTAGGTTTAGGGTTA
>NW_026003725.1:967454-976625 GCF_001458135.2 Marmota marmota marmota | reverse complement strand
TATGGTAAGTTTTAGGGTTAGGTTTAGGGGAAGGGATGCCTGTTTGATTTCCACCTCCATTTCCATTTACCCATAGGTGTCAAAAAGAAGTGAAACATTAAAATACAAAGTGTTCATGATACTGAACCACTGAATTGAGAAGAACATACCCTGGGAGCATATTAAGGCTAGATAAAACATGACTCCTGCCCAGTATCAAAGAAATTTTAACAAAAATAACTCTCACCCTAACATTACCTCTAACCCTAGCCATAGTCATAACCCTAAACCTAATATTAACCCTAATTTGATTAGAGATCCATTGATCCTAGAATTCCATCCTTTCGGGAGCTTTGTGGGGCAAGCTAAGTGATGAATCCTATGCAACCTCAAACAAATCTGACCAAAAAATTGTGGGAGATATTTCAGTACATGCATATTTTGCTGTTTTCTCCTAAAGGGTTCTCAGATTAAGTTGCTTTTGCATGCTTATGCATAGGCCTACTTTTACAAGGAACATACCAGAATCCCTACAGAGAACTGATAAATGTGTGAAGTTTCAAGCAGCTAGCACAAATCCTGTTTGATTTTCAACTCCATTAACTTTCCCGTATAGGTGAAAATGAGTGAAATCTTAAAATACAAAATGTTGCTGACAGCAAACCAGTGAACAGAGAAGGCCTAAACCTGATGAACAGAAAGCTAAAACATAAATCCTGTCAAGTATCAAGGAATTTTGAATAAAACAAACTCTAAACCTAACACTAGCTCTAACCTTAGCTCTTCCCCTAACCCTATTTTTTTATGAAACATTTGACAGTAGAATTTCCAAACTTGGGAAGCCTAGTGGGGAAAGATAAAAGATGAATGCAGTATCAAAGAAATCTGTCCCAAAAGTTGATGGAGTATATCAGTAAATGCACATTTCTCTGTTATCTCCTAAAGAAGTCTTGATTACATTGTTTTTACATGCTTCAGCATAGGCCTACAGTCACAAGAAAAAAACAGAGAGTGCTCACAGAGAATTGATGCAGTGTGAAGTTTCAAACAGTTAGCACCAATGCTGTTTGCTTTCCAGCTCCATTTCCTTTTACCTGTATAGGACAAAATGAACTGAAACTTTAAAATACAAACTGTTCTTACAGTGAACCATTGAACCTAGGAGGCCCAAACATGTGAGTATACTAAGAAAGGAGAAAAATGAATCCTGCCCAGTATCAAAGAAATTTCAACAAAACTAACTCTAATCCTAATACTAGCTCTAACACTAGCCCTGACACTATCTTTAACACAAACCCTAATCTGTTTGAAAAACTGTTGATCCTAGACGTCCCAAACGTGGGGATCCTAGGGGGGCTAAGTATCAGATGAATCCTATGCAGTATCAAAGAAATATGACCAAATAATTGAGGTGGTATTTCAGTTCCTGTATATTTCTCTGTTTTCTGCTAAAGGGCTCTCGGATAAAGTTGTTTTTGCCATCTTCATCTTAGGGCTACTTTCACAAGGAACAAACCTGAGAGTTCCCATAGAGAACTGATTCAGTGTTTGAAGTTTCAAGCAGCTAGCACCAACCCGTTTTGATTTTAACCTCCATTTTCATTTATGTATGTAGGTCAATATGAAGTGAAACTTTAAAATACAGAGTGTCCCTGTTAGCAAACCATTGAAATGAGAAGGCCCAAACCTGAGGAGCATATTAAGGCTAGTTAAAAGATGACTCCTTCCAAGTATTAAATAAATTTGTACAAAACTTACTCTCACTCTAACACTACATCTAACCCTAGCCCTAACACTAAACCTAACACTAACCCTAACCTGATTAGAGAAGCATTGAACCTAGAAGTCCCACACTTGGAGAGCTTTGTGGGGCAAGCTAATTAATGAATCCCACTCAGTATAAAACAATTCTGAAAAAATAATTATTGGAGGAATTTCACTGTATCCATATTCCCTGCTTTCTCCTAAAGGGCTCTTGGATAAAGTTGTTTTTGCAAGCTTCAGCTTAGGCCTACACTCACAGGGAACATACCAGAGATACCCCACAAAGAACTGAAGGTGTGTGTGCAGTTTCAAGCAGCTAGCAAAAACCCTGTTTGATTTCCAGGTCCATTTACATTTACTCATATAGGTCAAAATGAAGTAAAAAGAAAATAGTAACTGTTCTGGATTACCAAAACGTTGAACCAAAATGACTAAACTAGGAAACAGAGTAAAGATAGTTAAAGATGAATCCTTGATTGTATCAAAGAAATTTGAATAAGGTAACTCTAACCCTAACACTACCTCTAAACTGAGTCCTAATACTAACCCTAAACATTAACATATCCCTGTCCCTAACCCTAAATTTAACCCTAATTTTAACTTTACCCATTGCCCAAACTCTGGCTCTAACTCTATCTATTACCAGAACTGTAACCCTAACCCTAATGCTAAATGTAGCCCTAACTCTATCATTTACCCTATACCTGTTCTAACCCTAACCCTCGCTCTAGCCCTAAATCTAGCTCCAACCATAACACTTACCCTAAAACTAACCTTAACCCTAGGTCAAACCCTAACCCTAATCCTAACCTAACCATAAACATAGCCCTAAACCAAGCTGTAATCCTATCTTTTACCCTATACTGAAGCCTAACCCAAATGCTAACAATAGGACTAAAACTAACTGTATAGCTATATCTAAGGTTATTCAAAACCCTAAACCTAAACTTAACCCTCACCCTTACCATATCCATTACTCTAAACCTAAAGCTAATTTAAGCCTTAACCCTAAACCTTAACAAAAGCAATCCCTAATCCTGACCCTGACCTTAATAATATAATTAGCTCTAAACCTGATCTTTACCCTAAACCTAACCCTTACAGTAGACCTATTAATAACCAAATCCTACAACTACCTTTAAATGTAATTCTAGAACTGACATTAGCCGTAGCCTAAATCCTAGCACTAGCCCTACCACAAACCCTCATCCAAGCCATAAAACTAGCCTTAATCTTAACCGTCATCCTCACCCTAACCCAAGACCTAATTCTAACTATAACCCTAGCCCTGAACTTAACTCTAAGTGTATCCATTACCCTAAACATAACCCTTATCCTAATGCTAATCCTAAGACTAACAATAACACTATCACTATCTCCAAAACTATCAATTACCCTAAACCTAACCTAAACCCTAACCTAACAATACCTTTACACTAACCCTAATCCTAACACTAACTTAAGCCATAATTCTAAACTCAAACTTAAACCAGGCCCTAATATTGACCCTGGCCCTAAAATTTCCCCTAGCTCTAAACCTGAATCTTATCCTATACCTCACCCTTACAATAGACCTAGCCATAAATCTTTCCCTAAAACTTTCCCTAACTGTTACCCTAGACCTGAAATTAGCCCTAGCCATAATTCTAGCCCTAACCCTAACACAAACACTACCCCTTATACTAGCCCTAAACATAGCCATAATTACAATTTGAACCCAAACTTTAGGCCTAACCCTGACACTAATTCTAGCCTAATCTTAGCCCTAATATATTCCTATCCCTAATACTCATCCTAAAACTAACTCTAACTCTCATATTAGACCTTTCACTCGTTCTAACCCTATACCTTACCATAACTCTAACACTAGCCCTAATCCTTGACCTACTCTTTGCTCTAGCACTAACCTTAGACAAAACCTAACTCTAAATCGAGCCCTAACCCGAAGAGTAAGCCAAACCCTAACACTAGCCCAAACCATAACACTAATGCTAAAACTAGCTATAACCATAGCCCTGGCCCTAAGAAACACCTAGCTATAGCTATAATCTTAAACCTTAACCTAAACCAAACCCTAACCTTAAACCTACCCCTAACACTAGCCCTTATATGAGTTGTAAGCCGAACCCTTAAACTAACCCTGAACCTGACACTGACCCTAACACTAGTAGCTCTAAATATCACCCTAATCATAAAACTAACCCTAAAACTAACTCTAGCCCTAAAACCCTAAAACCAGCCCTAAACATCACCCTAGTACTTACATTAGCCCTAACCCTAACCCTATTTCTAATTTAACCTCAAACCTAGCCCTAATCCTAGCTTTAACCCAGCCCTATTCGTAACCACAAACCTAGCCCTAAAGTGATCTCTAACTCTATACATTACCATAACCAAAACCAAAACCCCAATGCTTACCCTAGGCATGAACCCAAACCTTAACCTAATCTATTACCCTGAACATAACCTGAACCAAAACCTAAACCTTTCATTACCCTAACCCTAACACTAACACTAATTTTAGCCATAACTTTAAACCTTAACCTATCCCAAACCCTAATCCTGACCTTGACTCTAATAAAACCCCTAGCTCTAAATTTGAATGTAACTTTACACCTAACCCTTAATCTAGACGTAGCCAGAATCCTAACCCTAAAAATATCTTATCCATAAATCTCCACTTGAAATTAGCCCTAGACCTAATCCTAGTCCTAAACCTAAAACAAACCCTAGCTCTTATCCTAGCCCTACACCTAGCTTTAATCATAACCCTAACCTGAACCCTACTCCCAATCCAAATTGTAACCCTCACCCTAACTCTATACCTAGCTATAATGCCATCTCTTACCCTAAATTTAACCCTAACCCTAACCCTAACTCTAGGCTTAAGGCAAACAATAAACCTAGCCCTAATTCAAGAACTAATTCAGCCCTATCTCCAACCCTAACACTAACCCTAGCCCTAAGGCTCTAACTCTCGGCCTATACTGATCCCTAATTTTAACCCTATCCCTTACCATTACCCTATCCCTAGCTTAACCCTTGCCCTATCCTTAGTCCCAGCCCTAACCCTAGATCTAACCCTAACTCCAAATCTAACCCTAACACTAAGCCTAAGCTTAAAACTTACACTATCCCTACACCTAACCCTAGGACTAAACCAAAACCAAGCAATAGCCCTAACCCTAAACATTAACTAATACCAAACCCTAACAATAAACCTAGACATTTTCCTAGTCCTAATTCGAGTTCTAAAACTAACTTTAAAACTAGCACTGACCCTGACTCATATCCTAACACACAACCTAGCTCTAAACACCGCCCTCTCCTTAAAAAAAAAAAAAATGTTAAGAATAACCCTACCAATGATTCGAGTCCTATCCCTAACCCTAAAATGAACCCTGACCTGACACTTATCCTAACACAAACCCTAACTATAAATATCACCCTAAACCTAAAACTAACCCTAACACTTAACCTAACCATAACATTAACACTAAAGTATATTTAACCCTAGTTCTTACCTTAGCCGTCGCCCGAATCCTATTAATGACACTAACACAAACACTAGCCCTAATGTGAGCCCTAAATCTAGATGTAACCCTAATTTTAACCCTAACCATAGCCCTAAACCTAGCTCTATACCAATCCCTTACCATAATAAAACCCCTAAACCTAAGGGTAACCCTAGACCTATCCCTAATCTTTAGGCTAACCAAAACCCTAATTCTATTAATAGACCTAACCCTAGCTCTCATTCTAATAGCTCTAACCCTAACCCAAATTGTAACCCTAACCCTGACCCTTATACTGACCCTACCAAGAATCCTAGGTTTAACTCTAACCCTAAATCTAACCCACAAACTATGGTAATCCTATCCCTAGACCTAACCCTGAAGTTAACTCCCAGCCTAGCCATAACCATAGCTCCGAACCTAAACCTTACGCTAAACATAACCATAAAACTAACCCTCTTTCTAACCCTCACCCTATCCCTAACTCAATACATAATCTTAACCATAACCCTAGCCATAACCTTAACTCTAACTGTATCCATTACCCAAAACATTAACCTTATGCTAATGAAACACTAGGCCTAACCCTAACCCTAGACTTAAGACTATAACTCTTTCCCTAGCCCTAGCCCTAGTTCTATCCTTAGCCCTATCCTAGGTCTAGATCTAACCCTAACTCTAAATCTAAACCTAACTCTAAATTTAACTGTAATGATAAGCAAAACCAAACCCTAACACTACCCCTAACCATAATGCTTATCCTAAAACTTGCCCTAGCCCTGGCTCTAGCATAAAACAAAACCAAGCCATATCCCTAACCCTAACCCTTAACCTAAATCAAACCTTACACCTAGCCCTAATCCTAACTCTAAAAATTACTCTGACCCTGATGCTGACCCTAACACTAATCCTAGCTCTAATCATCAAACTAACTTAAATTAACCCTAACACTAGTCCTAGCCTTAACCATAACCCGAAAAATAGTCTTAATTGTAACCGTAGTTTGGATATTAGTCATTGTCATAACCCTAGCCCTAACCCTAACACAATTCCTACCACTAATTCTAGTCCTAACCCTAGCTGAAGCCCTAATCTTAAGCCTAACAGTAGCCCTAACACTATCCCAAACCCGAACTCTAACCATAGCTCTAACCCTATCACTTACCGTAAGCCAAAACCTAAACCAAATGCTAACCCTAGTCCTAACCCTATTCCTTAGCTTAACTTAAACACTAACAGTATTACTAGTCCTAACACTAGTCCTCATTCTAGTTCTAACCCTAACCCTGACACTGATCTGACACTAAAAGTAACTCTAGGTCTAAACCTGACCCTAAACCTAAACCAAACCATAACACTAGCCCTACTGGTTATACCTATAGCTCAGCCTAACACTAGACCTAGACCAAAAGCTAAACCTAATATAGCTATAAATCTAGCCCTACAACCAAACCAAATCCTAGAACTAGCCCTAACACAAAACCTAACTTAAACCAAACACTAGACCTAGCCCTAGTCCTAATTCCTGCTCTAACCCTAAACGTAACCCTATCCTGAATACTGACCCTGATCCTAACACTTAAACTAGCTTGAAACCTGACACTAACCCAAAACCTAGACCTAACACTAGACCTAGCTATAACCCTAAACCTAAAACTAGCCCTAAACGTAACCCCAGCTTTTACATTACCCATAGTCCTAACCCTAGCCCTAAACCAAACAGAAAATATAGTGCTAATCCTAGGCCTAAACTTAGCTCTAAGAATAAACCTAAGCCTAGCCCTAAAACTACACCTAACTAACCCTAAAACTCTCCTTCGACCTAACACTAGCTCAAAGCCTAACCCTTACACTATACATAACCCTAGCCCTATCCTAAATCCTAACCCTAAACATAGACCTAATCTTAAACTTAACCCTATCCCAAACTTTAGCTCTAAACACATCCATTACACTAACCCTAACCCTAACCCTAATTTAAACCCTATCCCTAACACTAAACTTAACTCTAACCATAATCTTGAACTCAGACGTGAACCTAAACCTAACCATCACACTAGCCCTAACCCTAGCTAAAACACTAACCTTTATCCTAACATAACCATAACCATAACCCTAAACTAACACTTATCCTAACCCTAACACTTACACTAAACGAAACCCTAGCCCTATCCCTAAACCTAACCCTAATCCTAGACTTAATCCAAACCATAACCTAGTCCTAACCCTAGCTCTAAAATTATCAATTACACTAAACATAATCCTAACCCTAATGCTAAACCTAACCCTATCACTGAAACCTAAATTATCCATTACCTTAAGCCTTAACTAAAACCTAAAGTAAACTGTTCCATTATCTTAACTCTAAACCTAACCTTAATGCTAATTCGAGCCCTAACCCCTTAACCTTAATGTAAACCAAACACTAACCCTGACCCTGACCATGACACAAATAATAATTCTCCCTCTAAAGCTGACCTTTAATATAAACCTAACCCTTACACTAGACCTAGCCATAACCTAACCCTAAAACTATCCTTAAACATAACCCTAGACCTGATATTATCCCAAGCCTGAGTCCTAGCCTTAACCATATCAGAAAACCTACCCCTCATCCTATCCCTAATCCCAGCCTTAATCCTAACCCTAAACTTATCCCTAATCCTAATCTATTTCATTAACCTAAACCTAACCTGAACCCTAAACCTAAACCTATCCTTATCCTAACCCTAAACCTAATGCTAATTTTAGCCCTAATCCTAAACTTAACCTAAGCCAAACCCTAACTCTGACCCTTCCCGTAATAATATACCTAGCTCCAATCCTGACCCTACCTCTATATGTAACCCTTATACTAGACCTAGCCATTAACCTAACCCTAAAACTATTCCTAATATAACTATAGACCTGACATTTGCCCTAGCTGTAATCCTAGCCCTAAACATAACAAAAATCATTGTCCTAACCCTAACAATAACCCTAGCTCTAATCTTATCCATAACCCTAGCCCTAAATTTAGCTGTAATACTATCAATTTCCCTAAACATAGCCCTAATTCTAATGCTAAACCTAGGCCTAAATCTAACCCAAAGCCTAACTGTAACCTTATCCATTATGCTAATCTTAACCTGAAGCCTAAACCTAACCATATCATTACCCTAACCTAAACCCTAATGCTAATTTGAGCCCTAACCCTAAACCGTGACCTAAACAAAACCCTAAACATGACCCTGACACTAATAAACCCATAGCTCTAAATTTGACTCTTACTCTAGATCTAACCCTTACACTAAACATAACCAAAAATCTAACCCTAAAACGATCCCTAAGAGTAACCCTACAACTAACATTTGCCCCAACACTAATCCTAGCCCTAACCAAAACACAAACCCTAGCCCTAATCCTAGCCCTTAACCTAGGCTTAATCATAACTCTAATAAAACCCTAGATGTAAAACTAATTATAACCTTCATCCTAGCCTTAAACCTAGCTCTAGCCTCATTATTTACACTAAACCTAACTTTAAGCCCAAAACTAACCCTAGGTCTAAACATAAACATAAACCTACCCTATTCCTAGCCCTAATTAAGCCCTATACCTAACCAAACCCTAAGCCTAGCCCTAAAACTAACTCTCACTTTTGCCCTAGCCCCATCCGTATTTCTAATGCTATTTTTATCATAACCCTAATCCTAGCTATAAATCTAGAACTAATGCTAGCCATATTCTTAGCTCTAGACCGTACCCTAGATCTCATTCTAAATCTAAATCTAACTCTAAACCTAAGACTAGTGTTAGGGTTAGGTTTAGGAATAGGTTTATTTCTAGTGCTAGTCTTAGGTTTAGAGTTAGATTTAGAATTAGGATTACTACACTACTCCTAAACCTAATGCTAATCTAAAAAACTAGCCCT